>NC_132893.1:5717057-5827057 GCF_030463535.1 Salminus brasiliensis
AGGAGTTTGATGTGTTCTCCTGGTGTCCATGTGGGTTTCCTCTGGGTAACCCAGGTTTCCTCCCACCTCTCCAAAACACACGTTAGCCGAATAGGCTAAATTACCATTTAGTGTGAGTGTGTAAGTGGACGGGTATGTGTGTTGGCCTTGCAATGGACTAGTGCAATGTCCAGGGGGTATCACTGTTAAGAATTCAATTCTTCAATTTGAAACCATGGAGGAACCTCTTCAGGTGCTTTGAGAAACCTTCAAGAATCATTTTTTAAAGAAAAAGGGTCCTCGAAGGTTCCACCATGAGCTCCTGGAAGAACTTTTAACAGTGTACCTTGCGCCCAGTGATTCCAGGTAGGATCAGGACCCACTGCCACCCTGACCAGGAAGAAGCGGATAGCCAAGCGATGAAATATGATCAAGTTAAATATATAAAGAGGGTTTTGGAAGTGTGGATGCCGTGCGGGACCCAGGAGGGGTAAAATCGACATTATCCATTAGAGGGAATAAGAAAGAGGAACTGAGGAATCACACGAGATGAGAGGGCTTGAGATAGTCTCTGAAATGATGAATCCTGTTAGTTCAGCACACTGAAGCGTGTTTATTTAGATAAGCCTCCCTGCTGCCCTCTCATTTAGTTAATATAAACAGTTGGGCGACTTGGCCGCTTCCTCAAGCGCTTGGCTTTTCCACAGTGTTTTTGCTCACAAGGTTTTATTTATTTTCCTGCCTAATGGACACACTGGGTATTATTTTAATTCTCTTCTATCAGAAATGGTGTTTGGCCATGCTCACATGGTTTTGCCACTTGTTTCCCTAAAACCTACAGGCGAACCTTGATGGGCAGCTCCAGTCTAATTAACATTTTGGAAATGAGTATGTTCGTTAACAGCTGATTTACAGCTCTTGCCCAAAGGCCTATTTTTTAATGAACTCATGCTCGTGTTCAGGGGGAGTTCTGTGAGTGCTGTGAGTAAAATGGCAATTTTATAGTGTAGGAGTAGAGCATAATAAAAAAAGGGCCTGAAAAGACTTTCCTTAATTTGTTATTCCTCTTATTTCTGCACAGCCTTTGTTGGGTAGAGCCCTGTGTTAGATGAAGACTTAGCTCTTTGCCCTTTGTGTTGAAAGAAGCATTTTGCTGGAGAGAGCTGTATCGTGGAGTCATCATTAAAATGAAAAAGGACAAGCAGACGCCCGCAGCATCAGACACCACAGCTGCGATGCTTCACCAGAAAACTGCTGATAGCTTAGCATTCCCAGAGCATATGTAGGGTTGAGCGGAATGTTTTATTGTTTTGTAGATGACAGCGAGTAAGACACTAAAGTCATCTGAAGTTTTATATCATTGCTGTCACGCAAATGAAAAAAATCAGCTTTCTAAAATGGTGCCGTTACAGGAACAGACCTTCTTATATTTCTGTGGAAGTCAATGTAAAATAATTAGTCCCATTTCTATTGGTCCGGTCATCATGAAATTCTGACACAATATAAAGAACAGCTGCCCGATTCAGAGTGTGTCTTATAGTTTGTGTCTAGATTCCTATTTGGGTAAATGACTAGAGATGGGAGCGTCTGCTACACCTCCAAAAAACGTTGTGATAACCAGTCTGTAAACCAGGGCTGGGCAATATTGTGAAAATGTTGTGTCATAATATTTAAAGACATTTTCACGATACGTGGAGTTATGACATGACCCCCCATCCCCCCCACTCATGTAAACCCGGCATTGTCACTCCATCATTGCGTCAAACAACTTTGCACCTTCTACCTCCCCGCCCTCTTCCACCTTTTGCTCATTCCTCTCACAGGGGGACTTCCGCATCATGCACCGACCTAGAAGCTGCTCCAGCCCAAAAAGTCCTCTGATTTTGCTTCCCTGTTCCAGTCTTCAAAGGCGTTGGACATACTAGCAGAATGATATTTATCATTTGCTGTGGTTTCTAAACTCACTCACAGCTGATGGTGGAAAAATGGAGGAGGGAAGAAATTTCATCAGCTGCCTTGTTGCAGCGGAGGCTCCTATTACATACAGAACCACGCTGGAATTCAGTGAGCTCTTCAGAACCACCCCTTCTATCACTAGTATGTGGAAAGGTAGGGTACATGGCTGTGGGCTTGATTTTATACACCTGTGGCAAAGGGACTGAATGAAACACCTGAATTCAGTGATTAAGCGCTGTGTCCCAATACTTTTGTACATACAGGATATCAGACACTATTAGCAGCACTAAGGTCTCCAAGCCACTGTAATCGACTACAGATTTTCTGATGAAACTCTTAAGTAAGAATAAGGAATGGAAAAGTGATGGGAAAAGGCAGTTTGGAATGAAATCCATCAGAAAATCAGGAGCAGGACGGCCGAACTGTGTCTAACTGAGTTTATCTTAGGAGTTATCTACATGTTTGGAGTTCTCTACCGGAGTAATCTACTGCAGCTGGCATGTAGAGTAGGTTCTACCCACCCGATGATGAGCCCACAGCAGGCTGGGGCTTACTGAGGCGCATCGGCAGCGAGCTGGAGACTGTAATTGGGTCTGCGATGTAAAGGTGAGCGGATTCATGCAGGGCCGGCGATTGGAGTAGGGGGTCATCTTGTTCCACTTTCACTAAAGCTCCCCTCTGCTCGGGGCGCTCCCTTTTCTTTGATAATTGCAATTAATCCGCCCGCAGTCGGGGGAGAGGATATCCAGTCTCTTTAGGCTGATGGGAGCAGGGGAGGGAGAAGAGAGGGAGAAGGGGAGGATGAATTACTTCAAGCTGCCGGCTGACGTGACGTTTGCCTGGAAGGTCTCACACTCTGGGAGAGCCGAGGAGCGCTGGCTTCCTGCTATTAGAGCTGCAGAGGGAGGGAAAGAGGGGGAAGAGAGAGAGAGAGAGAGGGAGAGAGTGGTGAGTAGAGTGATGGGAGGAAGAGCAGAGAGCAGAGAGGGTCCGCAATCTAATTTTTGCGAGCACTGGGATGCGTAATCGGATTGGGCTAATGCTGGTGTTCCGTCAGCGTGTCTTACGTGCAGACTGGAACCATATACAGGTCAGGAGAAACCTTCCGAAATCTTGTTGACCGCTGCACGAGACACGCTGAATGCATTTGGTCCCGGTCAGTTACAGTAAGCACAGCGGCGTTGACTTTGAAAGTCAGCGGCGACAAAATCTCGATGTGATGTTTTTTCCCGTTAGCGAGGAAACAGGGCTAATCCGATTACGCTATCTGATTTGTCAGATTATTACCTACAGGGCATTTGGTTGATGAGACGCTAAATATGTTGCCGTTACATTACAGTTTGGGAAGTGGCCAGATTTCCCAGAAAGAAATACGGCTGGGCCACATGCGGCTAAAATGGGAGCAGATAGAGGGCAGATAAAATAGAGTTGCGTCCTGAGACTAAGACCTATTGATCCAGGCATCGACCCATTTACAGACCGGCCTCCTCTACATTATTGATGTATTTTCCCTTTTTCTCCGTTGGTCACATCTCTCAAACTGGCCACCATGAAGCACTCAGCGAGATCAGCGGTGTTTAAGATCTTAAGAGTTAAAAATCAGAGGTTCCTAATCCAGCTATTGATGCTGTCTCAACTGTGTCTACATTTTTACTTCTGTTTTGGCATGCTGCACGCCCGGAGTGAGAGAATAGCCTTGATCCTTCAGGCCAGGTGTGTTTGGAGCCAGAATAGAATCCAAATCTGGAGTCGTCAAGGAATGTTTTGGCCTGCCAGGCTGATACTTCTTAAAGGAATAGCTTGACAAAGAAATCCCATTCACTCAATCACCCCCCTACCCTGAACATCCTTCAACAACATCTTTCAGCCCTAGTCATTTTTTGACTTTTTGACACCTTTGGAATCTGTGCATTGTGTCAGAATTTCATGACGAACGGACCAATAGAAACGCTCCAGAATCTTTTTACATTGACTTCCATTGGAAGTTTGTGATCATTTTTCTTGTGTTATTTTGTTATATCGTGTTATTCATTGCTGGCTTCAGTGTTTTACTTAACATCCTACAACTGCATTTCATCTGTGAACTCTGAGGATCCTTTGAGGAATTATATGTTCATTATTATATTTCATAGATGTGTGTAATGTGTGAAATTTCTATGGCAATATTGTGTAAAAACAAATCCCTAAATTTCCCCCAAATTGATTAGTCCTACACTGAACTCCACTCTTTGAATATTTTTGGTGTAGGACTGAACTTGTGTCGTGTGAGGTCAGCACCAAGCAGAGCTGATATAACAATATTTTATCACATTGTGATAAATTGTGTTATTGTGAAACACAATAAGCTTTGCTAAGCATATTGAGGAAAATCGTCTGTGCTTAACGAAGGCTGATCAACTGCACGTTTCATTACAGACAGTGTAATTAGACTTGTTGTAGTGGGGTGAAGTGCAGCAGATTTTGAATAGTAATCACTGTACTCAGTATGGGAGAGTATTTGAACAGCCGTTTTTACCAATCTTTGCAGCACTACTGCTGCTTAATGATTTTCTCTACGCTTCAGTGTATCACAAACATTATTGCGTATCATAGAAATGTCTTTTAAAATTGTGTAATATTTTTGCCATGTTGTTCACCCCTCAGCATGTCTTGCACACATGAAGCGATGATCTTATCCCTGACATCTAGCATCAAGCTGCTTCATAATTAATAGTTGTGCTTCTTTGTCATGCTCGGCAAATGCTTGATGTATGATTGGCGGCTCCTCATTGGTCCTCAGCAGAAAGTTTACCCGTTTATTTGTATTGGTTGTATTTTCTTATAAATCTTGCAGGCTATCGGCTAACTAAAATTGCAGGTCTTGCGATTAAAGATTTGTGATATCAGTAAAATAAAATTAATTGCAATTAAACAATTAAACAGCCCTAATTCTGTGCATCCCTACTGTTTAAAACTCAGAAATAGTAAGAAATTGGTGGGATTCCTTTGCATTTTGAATTCAGTTGATTTGGCTTGAGTGTCACCGTGACAAACTTGAGTTTGTCCGTTTATTGAGTTTCCTTATTTTCCTTGGATACAAACACTCTTTTGGGAGTCATGGCGTTTCACAGTGCAGGAACACCTGCAAACAAGGAGCTGTTCACGCAGGAGGAGGCTTTTAGCCAAGCAGGCGATAAGTCAAAGCAGTCAAGTGTCACCACAACCCCACATGAGGCAAATGTACACAGTATGATAACCATCAGTTTTTATACCGTGGTATACCCAAAAGCAATGTACCGATACAGCCCTATAAGCTGCGTGTTGCTACATTAGCCTCGTAGCTCCAGTGCAGAGCTAAGGAAACTGCGTTTACTATTAGTGGTATAAGGAACACTGTGTTTTTTAATATTTCACTTTCTTTTTCCATGTGTCAGCAGTGTGTGTCGAAGGGGTGTGTGGGACAGTCTACCCGGTCCTCTGGCGGTCAGCTCCTCAGATGTGTACTCACACAAAGACGCACTGTTAGTCTGTGTTATGTCAGACATTGCAGAGAAAGACAAGCAAAGTGAAACACGGCTCCTCTGCCAGCACGGCCAGGGATCACTCAGGATATCACTGAAGGACCGCCACGGCGGAGGGGGAAATCCTCTCAATTGCTCCGATTTAGATATCGCAGGAAAGGCTTGGCGTGTTCCAGCACGGCCAAAAGACAGAACACAGGGACCGAAGCAAGGAAAAGCACAACAGGGCATTGTGCGGTGTTGCGGACCTGCTTTGCATATGTTCTCCCTCTATAACTCCTCGTTGCTCCGGAGAGGAGTTTCACGCCATTGCATTTAATTAGCATTCCTAAGCCCTTAAGTAAAAAACTTGCCACTGCACAGCCCATCATAAATGCAAAAGGGATGACGGTCCAAGTGAGATAGCTGCTTTTGCTGGGAATAAGAACTTCTTAATGTTTCTCCTGACTTTCAGAGTCAGAGGGAACCTGAAGGAATCCCAGGAATTCTAGTGTTAAAGTTCACACCACAGCTTCATGTGCGATTGAATCTCTGAAAATCGGAGACAGCTGTGTGTGTGTGTGTGTGTATGCATGAGTGTGTGTGTGTATGCATGCTTGTGTGTTCAGACCCCATACAATAATTGATACGTGTGCATCACTATGTTTCGTAGTTCCTGTACCGTTGGAACCTGTACCGCTTTCCAGATGTGGATCGTTAGCTCCAAGGTTGGCATCCGTCCCTGCATTCGAATGACGGGCAAGTAGCGTTCCAGATGTTTGTGTTTTCCGCCCGTCCCGTGGCCGCGTTGGCTGTGAAGCTGCTGCAGGTGCGCATTGCAGTGGGACTACTGTGCGTGTGTACAGAGGCTTAAACGAAGCCTCCTGTTTGTACAGAGCGCTGGGTGATAATGGTGGGCTTTACAGAGACACCGGGCCGCCGAGGCTGTTTACAGGAGCTGTCAGAGAGAGGATCTGCCCAGGCTCCACATCCTGGAGCTGTACTCTCCCTCCCGACGTGAGACGGATTGCTTCAAACACTTCTCAGTCACACCAGTGTGGCATGGCTTTGTGCCAAACCGATTTTTCATCCCACCCCCACAAAAATGCTCCCTTTTTTCTCACATATCTTCAGAGGAACTTGGAGGAGCCTTTGTTCTTCGTTCCAGCGCTTCTCGTTCGGGATGTGTTTGTAACACAAGACCCAAGTGCTTCCCTTAAAATGCTTTTGACTCGGCGTGCCGATCAGACGGGGTGGGGGGGTGGGTCAAAAAAAGGGAAAACAGATGAGATCCGACTCGTGGTCGTTTCTGATTTTGATGATATATTTCAAATGCGTTTCGCATGTCCGCACAAAAAGAGCCATTCAGCCATTCATAAACATACCTATGCCTTTTCTCCACTGTGCTCAGCGCATGACGTTGGAGCTTTGCATGGACTCCTTCTTCTCTATCTGTGTGTGTATGGCTGCGTGACAAGCTTGTGCGTGACTCTGAGGTGAAGGTTACCTTGTTGCCCTATTTGCATAATGCAGATTAGATCGCTTGGATTCGATTCCAGAGGAGCTGCTCTACCATTAATTCCGTGATTGAGTGCAAATGGTTTGCTGGACTTCCTGGAAATGGGATTTACACCCCCAAATTAGGAGATGTGGTTGGTATAAGAGCGTTCTTACACTAGAGTCAGGTCCAGGTTCAGGTTCGATATGATTGGTGAAGTGTGAGCCCGGGAGCAGTCCAGAGCACCTGGTCTGAGGTTCACTTCAAGTCTGCAGCAGGTGTGGAAACTATCTGTTCCCAGCACCGAGTGTGGGGTTGTGTGATTGATTCATTGTGTCACGTGACAGCTTCAACGTATCACCTACATGGCTAAAAACTTTCTCCTGCGTGAACGACTCCTTCTGTGCAGATGTGCCTGTATGGTGAAAAGCCATGACTCCAGTAGGAGTGTTTGTATCCACCGAAAATAAGGAAAGTCAATAAACGGATGAACCTCGGCCCTATAATTTTTCAAAAATTCATGCAGGAAAGTGACACTCAGAAGTGTGCAATAGAGCCGCGGTTCGTATGGAATGGTGTGAAAGCAAACCAGCGATAATGAGCCCCTCCCCCAAATGACCCCAAAATCGGTCCTGGGTGCACGCCGAAGAATGAGAATCTGAATCTTTATTAGGCATCAGGTGTTCAGTATTAACAAGGACATCAGTATTGACAAATAAATACACCCACATCTGCCCACATCTGCTTACAGTCCCTCTATTGGTGGTCTCTAGAAAGGCCCATATATGAGATATCATACTAAAGCATTCTACAGGATGAATGAGACTTCACAGGTGAGCTATTCAGGTGCACAGGTTTGTTGAAGCGAGTTGCGTTTCTGGACCCTTCCAACAATAAGCTCCATTCAGCCACGGCTGAGCACTATTTTTAGAGGTGGCGATGGAAAACGGGCAGCTGGGCAGGTTCTCTTTCAATTGGCTGCAGTATTAATAGCGAAGTGACACATGGGAGCGTACGCCACGTTCCACACAGGTTGCAGCGCCTGGCAGGTTTTAGCACGTACAGCTCAGATTAGGGAGTCGGCCAAAGCAAATCACGTCAAACCTCGTTCCTACAGCGTTCAGAGCCGCTTCTATCGTTGCTTCCTTTCTGACGAGTTTTTTTTTAATGAGAGGTTTTGTTTAGCATCGATTAGCACAGAAATTCTCGGTATCGCTTGTCCAAGATGTCAAGTTGACCTTCGTTCTTGAACTCAGTATTCAGTTTGTAGGTCTTGGCAACGCAGTGTCTCGGAGCAGCTGTGCTGCTAATGAACGCTGGGCTGAACAAAAATGAAACACAGATTCAGGCTCCTAACCTGCACTGAGACTCATTACATCTCGTGGTCTTGTTGGAGAACTCAAGCTCTGAGCTGAGCCGAGCTGATAAAAATGGCCCAACATCGAGTATGGCTTGGCCACACCGTGGATGGCAGTCCCTGGGGCTGTACCTTGCTGTGATTGACAGGCCTGGTGTGGATGCTTGCCATGCCCGCAGGCTGCAAACAGGTATACAAAGGCAGAGGGTCCCAGGAGAGATCCCCACCCTCAGGCCCTCCAGACTCTGGCTGGATTCACATCAGTAGCATTTTCCAGAACCACAAACAGAGGCTTACTGCTGTTTTAGGGTCAGAAATCCTGCCAGACGTCGTCTCTGTGTCTCTTTTTTTAGCTCGTCCTATGTCTCTGACGTAGGGGTCGACTGATATGTTTTTTTTTCAGGACTGACACCAATAATAATACTAATTTAATTATTAGTAATCAAGGACCCCGATAATTGATATTTGGTGCTGATATTTATTCACCAATTTGATGTTTTAGTGTGAAAATTTACAAAAATGCATCTCCTACTCCATAAACATTAATCAAATGTATTTGCAAAATTTTTATATACACTCTTTTTATTTATTCATTTATTTATTTATTTATGTTTACACCCCCCCCCCCCTCCTAATTTGGTACTGCCAATTAACTGACCTATTCGTAGCTCCCTCTAGCACTAGCAATGCTCCTGACATTAGGAGGTTAGGACTTAACACGTCTACTCCGATACATACACAGCCAGCCACCACCTCTTTTTCAACTGCCATTGATGCGGCCTCTCTTGGAGGAAAGTGCCGGGTCTCCAGCTCCACTTTACCAGTTAAGAGATGCCTGCCAGCCAACTTCCCTATAGCGTGATGAGGGGAGAGAGCGCCATCTACCCACCTGGAGAGAGCACAAAGAGGTTTTATATACACTTGTAAAACTAAAGGAGCTACAATGGGTTCTTTGAGTCTTTCTATATAAGTGATGGCATGGATACCCTTTTTGGTCACCTTTTTGGTCACCAAATAAATATGTGTTTGAAGAACCTTTAATGCAAAGGTTCTTTACCGATTTAAATATTCTTCATGCTCACTGCTCATCTACACACAGAACCATAATTAGTTCTTCTGTGGCATTGCTCGAATAACACTTTTAAGAGTATGTAGTATGTAGTGTTAGTCACTGACCTAGTGTTGAGAGGGCACATATCCGGGGTTGAGCTTGCCTTATCAGTATAAGAATGTAAGTGAGAGAGCCTAGACACAGACTCACAAATGGCAGAGCAAAGCTGCAGCCATCTGTGCTTTTAATGAGCCAAATGGAAATGAAAATGATCAGAAAGTATGTAGCTTATTTATTACCTGTAAAGTAAACCTAAGTTGTGATAGTACTATTAATTTACTGCTTTCTGAAGGCTTGACGGAATCGTTGGCCACCCATGAAAGCGATGCTGTAGGCACACCAACTTCACCGCTCAGTCTCGGCATGTTCCAACGTCTCCTCTCACTGTTGAAGCCAATGCAGGCATTGATTGTTCCTGGGTTTCTCTCAAACAGCCTCAACAGAGTTAGAAGCCTTATCAAGGGGACCGAAGATTAGATCTGTGATTGATGTTGAATATGAATATGGATAGTCATGTTAGTAATGGTGGGTTTAGTTATGGAGTTGGGCTGGTGGGAGTTTTGTGACTTAGCCAGAGGGCTATGCCACATGCAGGTGACTCCAGGATGGTAGAGTTGGTCTGGAGAGCAGGCAGCAGCAGCAGCAAGGGCACTCAGTAAACACCATGCAGTAGTTTACTTCAGCACCTTAGCTTAAAGGTGTTTTTCACAGCTCGGCTGGAGCTGACTGGCACCGTCGCTAGTCAAATCAGCAGCAGTCTCAATCAGGGCCCGATTCGATAGTGTTTGATTGCTGCCCTCAATTTTTTCATTTTCTGTCATGTACACAAAGTGGAACCCCACTCTTGCACTCTTTGCTCTCTGTTGGCTTTGTAGTTTTGTCTCTTCTGCATGCCTATTTAAGGTCTTTGTTTTGTAGTACAGTATGCCGCCTCACTCTCTCTCTCTCTCTCTTTCTTTCTGCCTTTCTCTCTCGCTCTCTCTGAACTGTAAGGGAGAGACGACGAGGTTTAAGTTCCAGAGATATTTATAAGAATAACAGGGGATAACAGAGCTGTAACTCCAACTCGCTTTCCTGGAAGCCAGTTCAGACGCAGGCACGAACGCACCGACACACTCTTCTCCCTTTTCACTCTGCATAATGAGCACAGTCCTGATCGTTTCCAACCCCGGTCACAGTATGGCCTTTTGTTTGGCTTTTTATTGTGATAACGCTCGCTCCGATATCCGTTTACAAGGTGAACGAGGCAGGACCGGAATATTAACGAAACTGGCCGCTCTGTCCTGGCTTGGGCCGTGCAGCTCTGAATTGAGAATAGCCTCCATAGTGTGCCGTGCCGGGGACTATTATTGCAGGTGTGCCGGAGCTCCTCGCAGATGTGAGGGAGTCCTGTGTTTCATATGAAGGCGAACAGGTGGGCGAACATGGTGTTGCCTCAACGACCAACAGCTTATTAATTAACTCTTTCATCAAGGCGGCAAGAAAACAGACCCCTGTGGACATGAAGTACCGGCCAGGCGTTTAGATTCACCTGATGGAGTAAATGTTCTTCTTGGTCATTTTCTTGGAAGAGACTAACCACTAAAATCAGTTTCTCTGTAGCCATAGAGCTTCTCAGTTGCTAGCTTTTAACACTGATTGTTGGATTTGTGCACTTGCCATGGTTTCTGCTTTTGCTCAAGTTCTCAAGTGCACATTTCCAGTCCTGAGTAGGAGCTGGCTAGGTGAATAGGTGAAGTGATAGATGTAGGTAAGCAAGCTTCCAGCGTACCTCGCGCCACCACTTCCTCAGAGACGGTGGCGCTCTCCAAGCAAAATCGTTCCCCGACCGTTCTTGACAGCTTCAGATCTCCTTGAAATACTTGGCACGAAATGGAAACCTCTCCTCGATACCATTTAGCAGCGTGTAACGCTCCATTGCGATGAGCGAGACTCTGCGAGGAGTGGTGTAGTAGGAGAAATTTCCTCTCTTTCTCTTTGCGTTTGTTTAAACTTGGGTTTGGAGCTCTGCAGCTTTGTGCGAACAGCTGTTTTTCGTGTCTTCCACCTGTGCCGGGCAGACTCCGCCGCAGCGGTACAGTAGTCCTCTTTGTATGTTTCTTAAAGATCAGCTCCAATTAATGAGAGCTGCTCTGCTGAGCATGGGAGATTGGCCATCAGGAAATTGGAGGATAAACTGGCCACAGGTTGACTGTCGGCCGGCTTTTGTTCCAGGGGTTCGGCCCTTTCCCAGCTTTATTGGTTTCCTGATTCTCCCGGGGACCTGCCCAGGCCTCAGTCCCATTTCATATCTCCTTCCATGCAGCTGCAAACAAACGCTTGTTGCTCTTCACACTGTTTATGCCCAGCCGAGGGCTAATAAAGTGCAAAAATAAACCATGTACATATCAGTTTATGATTTAGTTATTTTTAATAAGGACAGCGTGTTGCTGTTGAATGATGTTTCGTTTATTTGCATGGCTTTATTCCTTGTGAACGGAGAGCTGGAGCCTAGGTTCAGATAAGCAGAGCTGCTATAGCAGACAAGAGAGTCCTACGCAGAAGTCTGCAGAAAAAAAAAGCCACCAAAAAAGTGAAAATGAATGGAACTCCCAGGGCTATGAAAACAAGGCAGGAGATTTAATTACACATACCTGGACAACTTAGAGCATGGAAAATCCCTCTGCGCCCCCACACTCCACACCCCAAGGTCTAGTCGCAGCCGCACTCTTCTGACTGCAGGTTTTAGGAGAAATAATAATAAAAGCAAGAGAAGTCAATGAAACTGCTGCTTCTCTCTTGGTCTCCTTCTTCTCCTCATTTTGACGGCCATGCCATGTGTCAGCTTCAGAAATCTGCTGCGCTCTGCAAAGTAGAGTAATCCATCACTCACGGTTGTCGATCACGTGGTGATGGCCCAGGCTTGGAGAAGGGGCACATCAAGTAACCCCCCCTCCAACCACCCAACACTCCAGCTCAGCACCAGTGTTATTGTGGGCGGTGGGTTGGAGGAGGCCGCGGTGGTGTTTTAGGCTCAGTGCCATGGTGTTTGGCCGGGTGCTTTTGGAAGGGAGTGGACAGCAGGAACAGCGAGCTCATTTTCTCAGTGTGTGAAGGTTGGCTCTCCGTTGGGGCCACTGCTGTAGGTGAGCACCCTCATCAGAGCTGGGCTGCTCGGACCGCTGCCAAGAAGCCCAGAGCTTTCTTTCTAAGAATCTGGACCAGAATGTATTCTGACAAAATTCTGTCTGAAGCCAACTGCAAGCCAATGGAAGTCTGTCCAGACTTGACCTGAACTCAGCCATCATCAATGGAAGATGGTAGCACCTGTTAACTTGGAGCACTGTCCTTGTGGACCTCGGTGCTAGCAACAGAAGTGCTTCCAACATGGCAAACAGTCGTTTAATGTAATGAAAGTTGAAAGGAATGGTCTAGGAAAAACTTGAATGTGAAATCTGAGCCTGTCTCGAGCTCAACGAATGTTTGAGAATGTCAGATGTTTGAGAAATGTCCGACCCAGCCAATCCCAAGTCAGATCTCGTTGGTTCGGACAAACGTTTTAAACCCTGCTGCCCGTGGGTTATTAGGCAGGAAGGCAGTGCAAGGCTGGTGGGAGAGAGGGTCTTTGGAGCGCTGCGGGAGCCCTCCGGGTGGAGGTTTCTGGTCTGGAATACAGCGATCCACTCAAAGCCCCTCTCTAATCCTCTGTAGAAAGCAAAGCTTCTCTGTGCAAACAGGGCTGGAATGAACACCACTGACTCCACCATGTGTGTGTGTCTCCGCAGGAATAACATTCCCCCCTGCAGCACGCAACGCTCGACCACTTTTAGAGCCTGACCACCGGCTTCTCACACTGTCTTCTAGTGTCTCGGAGCCACCAAAGCTGATCCTCTGTGCAGTCTTTCCCATGGACCACCCTTTCACTCAAGCAAAGTCATGCAGTTTCACTGCCTCTCTGATGGCTTGTAAAGAGAAATCTCTCTCAGTGTAGACAGAATGGCAGATTTGTTCAGCCTTTCGGAGCTGCTGTCCGCACGGCCTCGTCCTCTCCGAGGTTAAACTGGCAGGACAGCTGTCCTGGGCCGCTCTGAATAGTCGGCCTGTGCTCATCTTGGCATGGGGAAGCCGTCATGTGTTTTGTTTTACTGACTGCGCCGTTAACCTTTGCCCACGTCTGATATTGACACTCGAGCCACGGGGTAATCAGAGAGGGATTTGGGGGAGTCTTTGAACGTCTGTCTGTTCCACGAGACACTCCGCTGCTACTATGAGGAAGTCTTGTCAGAAGAGAAAGGGGCAGAGGAAGGGGGAATGCAAGGACCTGACATCTGAGCTACATGCTGAGGAGACCTCACGTTGAGGAGGCCTGCTCTTCCCAGGGCTTCTGCAGAGTCTTAAAACACAATCTTGCCTCTAAACTGTATTTTGATTAAGGCAGTGTGTACACTGTGTAATTTTAACCCTGATCTTTCTGTCTCAAGCCGGTTTAGGGTGGGACTGCTTCTGGTGCTTACATTCTTAATGTAGACAACAGGATAGAAGGAGGATCCCTAAGCACAACCATCCCAAACAAAAAGAATCAGTCGGGTCTTCTAACTCCTAAGTCATCATTTGCACTCGCCATAGATGCCAACTGAAATTAGCATGGCAGTGGCACCTGTGGAATTTGGTTCTGCAGTATGTTCATCTTCACGTAGGCTACCATGCATGCCCTGAACCCTAACCTAAGTACCAAGACAGTCTGGGGTAAATACACATCCTATTATTGCCTCTAGCGTTGCTGTGTCTACATGAAAGCACGTGGCCTTTTGTTTATGCCATGTTTCGTGTACCATGAGCAGCCCAGCATTTCTGAGAGCTTTCAGCCTCATGTAGCATCTATTTGGCCTAAGTCTGGTTTCCAAGTGTTGAAGGAAAAGCTAGAAAGTGAGCGCCACAAATCCTCTCCGGAGCTCATGAACGCTGTGTTATGGTGTATAAATGAAAAACGGTTGAGGGATAGAGCTCAGGGAAAAACAAAGAGGCAGGGGCTGCGGGAGTAGGAAAGTATGGGTGAGAAGCGGCCTCTGTAGGTGCCAGAGTGGTCATAAAGCAGAGTTTGTGTTTTTCTCCTGCACGTGTCTTAAATCTCACCAGTATAGCCTATTTTATGTCCTCAGCACTGCTAATTAACAGTGGAAAAAAATAATAAAAATATACGAGAAAAGGCGAGGCCCTCCAGATGAAGAGAACCAGCTGTAATTTTTTGTCATCCAAGACATTTTGAGTAGGCCAGCATAATTATTCTTGATTCCGCAAATTCCCCCACCGTTCTACCACATTTGACAAACCTTGACGAAAGCAAAGAAAGCTCTATTTTTGTTTGCAGCCTATATCTTACTCACTACTCACAATTCCACATTGATTTCAGTGGAATGGAATGGCACTCCATACAGCTTGCCCCAGCCATATGTGAGCAGTACGTACAAGTACAATGCACGCTCTGTGCTTGCAGAAGAGGCTGTTTGTGAAGCAGGTCTGCGGCACGGCATACGGGTCCTTGTTGTCTCATTGGTGGGAGCGGGAGCCGAGGAGAGGGGAGAGGGCGGCCCAGGGCAGCTGGGGTCAGCCCGCCTAGTCCCGGTCACGCATCGGCAAGAGGAGGCCCTGCAGCTGCTGTTCTGGCCCTGGGTGACGGAGCCGAACGGATCCACGAGGGCAGAAAATTTGCCCCAACAAGCATGACGACCTGTTAGGGATTCCAACGTCTCCTCTCTCGCTTTCTCTCTTTCTCTCTTTTTCTCTTGCTTTCGTACCCATGTTGGATAGACCCCAGGAGAGCAGGAATTAGGGTAGTGCAGTCCTTTCACCAGGTGCTTTCTTCTGTGCCGCATCTGCTATTGTTATGTAGATCTTCTCAGTTCTCCTGTACAGATGACATTCTAGTTAATTAGGTGCATCTTCAGTGTCCATGGTAAGCTAATCCCTAATGGGGACGAGCTCCACACTCAGGAGACATTTAGGAACAAAAGACAGGGTGGACAGGGTGGTAGTGAACTTTAAGAAACTGGGCTACACCTGCCTTTTCTACACCATTGGAGCTCTACCGCAACACGGTGCCTGCAGTGCACAGAGCTCAGCGGCTACATCTGGCTACCGGCGTCCAGAAACCGCTTCGTTTGATGGAAGCAGACCAAGCCTAATCCAAATCAGCCGCGTCTCTGCAAGCCTCCCCACCCTCCCTCAATTGGCCGGTGTTGATTTTGGGTTTGGTGTGTTTTTCTCGCCAGGCTGCCGGTAGCCTGAACTCTCCTTCCATGACATCACTTGGTTTTGTGTTCCCTCCTCCCCTCTTGCTGCTTAATTTCCCTGGAGTGTGAAGCCAGGAGGAAAGCTGTCCATGCAGAGAATGAAAGAGGAAAAGAGAGGAACACACCTACCACGCCGCGTTTCAGCACTGGACCCACCACATGTCCAAGCGGCAGTGTTGTTGCTTCCCTAATCAGTTTACAAACATGCTTCGGGTTGTGTTTGTGCTAGGAGAGGAGTGTTGGAGAGGTCCAGCAGAAACGCATTACAGGAGAATTATTGTTTTTAGGCTCTGCATGGCTGCATGGTTTACAGCGAGCCAGGTTGTGGGCCATGTGTCCACTAATTATATATATATATATATATATATATCCATACAGGCATTGTGTATTGTGTTGAAGCCCTGTCTGAAAGCACATTTTGCCGCTGGCTGTTGCTCTGTTCTCACTTTGTCACAGGAGGCCTCCCGGGGGGGTACTGGATGACATCATCCTTATTTGTGTCTCTTTTTCATCACCTCTGCTTTGTGAGAAATGGCCCCTAAAACCTGTGGAAGGAGCTTGGCTGCTAATAGCACCGCACAGATATTCCATCAGTCATTGGGGTCGATTATTAGAGAGGAAACCAGTAGTCAAAGGAGTTGTCAAAGGTCCATATTGAAGCTTTTTGAAACTGGTGTTTGACTGGATAATGTTGTCATTATGTGTAATACACCTCTCTAATTGTGGCGCTGTCACATCATTCTGTTCACCTTAGCCGTTTTGCGGGCTGCTTACCACGTCTTACTTCTTTGACCTCAAATCCCGCTGGATTTTGAAAGCAAATGGAGTTGCTGAAGTCATGTTTTTCTTTTTACCTGAGACCAAAATTGGGTAAAATAAGTCTAATAAGGATGTGAAAGAATTCTCAGTCCGCTCCACTGTTCAATTGCTGTGTTGTTGTCCCAGTTGAGGAGGATGAAGGTCTTTAATTAGCGCTAGGCCATGGGGCTAAGAAAGGGGTCCGTGACCCTGGACTCACCCAGGGAGGGAGTCATGGCCCGCTAATTATTTTCACAGCCGCACCAGTGAGGCACCTAGCGGGACACCCTCTTAGTGATTCCACTGAATGAGAGCATGCGAGTGGCCAAGGGGAGGCCAGCTCCTCTCCCAGACCTCCGGGGATCAAACAAAGAGAAGGAGAGGGCGGATAAGAGGGGAGTATAGTAATCGTTCACATGAAGGTTTTGTCATATGCTGCTTTGGGTTACACCAGGTGGCAAGACGCCCTCGTTGGGACTCCTGACAGGGCTTGCACGGGTCATGGCCTTCGCTATTTTAGGTTGTCTGTCTGGCCCCGGCTGTGGCCAAGTGCCCCTTTGTCCTTTTCTCTTGACGAGTGCCATCTGGCCAAAGAAAAACACCCAGACGTGCAGTTTGTTACAAATGTGACAAGGCTTAGACCACCGCACCTTTGATTCTCATTACAGCTAGGTTGAAGTTCGGCTGTCGTGCAATTTTTAATTTGGGGAATGGCTTTAATCACTGGTGTGGTTGACCTGAACCTGAATCAGCTCTCATTAGCAAAGGCCTTCAGAGCCAGAGTCAATGTACAGTACACACGCTTAGGGCATGTCCCTTGACCACTCCAATCTGGTTCGACTTACTCAAGCATTAGGGGTGTGTTTATACTTCCCAGCTCATGGTTTAATTAAGACAAACCCTGGTGCCATTGCTCTGTTAGTGCAGTTCACTGGAGTAAATGTGAACGGTGCCTTTCCAACTCTGGTGCACACCAAACAAGTGGGCCGAGACCGCCAGAGGAGATGGGCCTTGGTCAGTTTCTAAATCAACTCTGGTTTGGTTCGATTGAATTAGGAGCACAATACGAACCAAAGGCATCTAACCGAAACCAAGCGCAGAGTTGAGCAAAGGCCCGGGTTCACTCCTGCCCACATAATCTAGTATAAACCCTGCCCGCTCGCTCCAGCAACGTCACAGCATCCTCATCTGCCTGCTTCATCACCAAGACCCACGTTTCTGGAGCTTTAGTTTTAGTTTATCGGGGCTGTGTCCCAAACCACACACTATCACAGTACTACACAGTGTTTCAAAACTAACCAGCATTAGGACTGCATTCATAAAGTAAGGATGTGGACTTGGGATGCAGCCACAGAATAAATTAGCATGTGTACATTATCAAAATCATTGTTTAAAACTGATGTCAAGACCACGTGATTGAATAAAATCGCTTAGGTCAAGACCAAGGGTAGTATAAACACACCCTAAATAGAATGTTAGAGCCCTATTTCTGCCCTCCAAATAGATATCACCCTAATGCCACCCTCCAGAGACCTTGTTCCTTTCCTGGTCATTAGCATGAACTAGCTTGAGCATGACACACCATCGCTAGAGCTTGTAAAACAAACTCGGCTCTCCAATGTCAAATAAACACGCCGAGTGAAGCGTCCTGCTGCCCCGACCTTGTTTTGATAGCCACGTTTTGTCGGCACACTCGCTGATTGTTGAAACTGGAAGTGCCAGATAAAGACAGTTTGGCTATGCTAGGTCACGTTATACTCCATAAACCTCCCCAACCCTGAGGCATCTTCTTGTAAACACCCATGTACTCTGCTTTCTTAGGGAACTCTGCGACAGTGTTTACAAGAACAGTGTTTGCCTGTCTCTGGGCTTGGTAGGAGCTGAGCCCCCTCTCTGGCTTTGTTCCAGTTTTGGTTTGCTGTCAGCGCTGTATGAAGGATCGACTCTATGCGAGCTACCTGTCAGTGGCGACACCTCCTCTCTTGTTAAGTCAGCGGTGCGCTGAAAGTGCATGAAAGGAGGGATTTGCTGGTAATCCTCCCCTGATCTCAGCAGAACCGGCGTGTCTGCCTGCCTGAGCCCCCCGTCTTACTGCCGCAACAGGCGGCTAATGTTTCTGGCCGTCCAGGGAAACGCACACCTGAGACAGAGCACACACAATAAGCTGTTATGTCACAGTATAAAACAATTACACAGCCTCTCCTGATACGACGCGGCGCAGATAATCTCTACATGTTCACCAGACTGTATTTGGTTGCACAGCTCGTGGGCGATTGACGGCGAATGCAAAGGGAGCCAAATCCTTTCAGGACAGCCCTAGCAAGTATATATGTATATATATATATATATATATATATATATATATGTATATACGCATATATGGAGCTGAACTCTGGGACTGGGCAATATTGTCATAAATGGTTTCCATAGAGCTTCACATTTGTAGCTATAAGTAACATTCAATTTATTTTATTTTTTAAACAATTTTTTTCCCAAAATGTAGTTAAGCCAATTAACCCGCCCACTCACAAGGACTCCCTTTATTACTTGCAATGCTCCTGATACTAGTAGGATGAGGACAGCCACCAATGCAGCTTCAGTAGACAGCCACTGCACTAAATGCAGAGCGCTGGATCCCCAACTTCAATTCATCAGCCTCAGGTGATGAGGGGTGAGAGCACCATCTACCCACCCATCTCTCAGGTTTTGGCTGCTGATGGCAACGCTGCGTGACCCGGCATTTGAACTCACAATCCTTTGACCATAGTTTCAGTGCCTTAGTCTGCTAAGCCACTCAGAGCCCCACCTGCCATTACATTATACCACCTCCTTGTTTCTACACTCAGTGCCCATTAGATCAGCTCCAATTACCATATAGTAGCACTTTGCAGTTCCATAATTACAGTCTGTAGTCCGGGATCAGCCACAGCAGTGCTGCTGGAGTTTTTAAACACTGTGTTCACTCACTGTCCACTCTATTAGACACTCCTACCTACCTGCTCCACCTTGTAGATGTAAAGTCAGAGACAGAAGCTTATCTATTGCTGCACAGGTTGTGTCGGTCGTCCTCTAGTCTTTCATCAGTGCTCACAGGAGCGGAGGGGAGGAGCTGATATAATGGACAATGAGTGTAGAAACGAAAAAAAAAACATTTAGTAGGATGTATTATGGGTTAAAGCACAGGGTCAGCCATGCCTTTGCTCAAAGGGCCCAATAGTGGCAGCTTAGTGGACCTGGGTTTTGAACCCACAAACTACCCCCTGTGAATTTGTCGCGCCACCCACACCGGCAGTCCTGGTACCGCCACTGCTGGATGGTAGCTTATGTGTGGGAAACACTGAAATTTGATACACTGCGATGTTTCACATCCCTAATCACCACCTATTGTACTGACGTAGCAGCTGTTCAACCAGAGTCCAAGCCTTTACTACTTACCCTGGATGGAGGAACAGAACATCATAATCATTTGTTCAGAAGTGTCTCAAACGTGTGTGTTTGCTGTTTACATTTCACACTCGCAGGAACAAAGCGAGGATTGGTGTTGCTCAAAAAAAAAAAAAAAACGAGCGATGCCATGCAAAAATGATTGGCACAGCCGTGGCAGTAACTGGCAGCAGCCCGGGCAGGCGGGCAGACGGTGGCCTTAAAAGGGCGTCAGCGGCAGGGGAGAACGGAGTGGCACTCAGGCCCTAAATCGTGCTGTCAGGTGGTAACTTGAGCTGCCGAGTAACGCCCGCGAACTGTGTTTATGAGACGGGTCGTGTGTTAGTGTAGCCGGCATGCGGGCGAGGGAGAGACAGAGAGGAGGAGGGAGAGGGACTGAGAACGTGTGGGAGAGAAAGAGAGAGTGTACTCACTATGGCTGGAAACTAAAGCAGCCATACACACATACGCTTTGTGGGAGCTTGCAGGGAGCTCTAGGCGTTCACACCCACCCCGGCGGGTTCGCTGCTCGGGACGTCATTACACTCCGAGTCTGCAGTGGCAGACACTCCGAGTGACGGGTGAAAGCAAGCATAGATAAGCAAATCAGTAGCTTTCATTCTGTAGAAATAGATCCATCTGACTCATATACACTCAGCAGGTGGTTTTATATTACTCAGTATTTTGGTTAGCGTAGTGGATAACAACACCTTCCTTATGTTAAACTGGTGTTCAATTCCACAGCTGGGCAATCACACCACTCTCCACCAATAAGAGTCCTTGGGCAAGACTCCTAACTCTACATTCTCTTACCTGTGTGACATGATTAACATGTTGTGTGTATATGTATGTGTGTGTGTGTGTGTCTGAATAAGAATGTCAAAAGCCGTAAATGTAGATGTGAAACTGGAATTCTTACAGGCAGTCCTTCCAGATACTCTGTCGCTGTCCCTTTTAACTTATTAACTCTTAAATCTGCCACCTGAGGAGTCATATTACTGCTGGCCATACTAAAATGTATCAGCTTACAGAAACAGTGCTTTCTGTGTGCTACCACGGGTTATTGCACTCTTTCATGATGCACAACGCTGCCTTTATAGTTGGATGCACTGTTGTTAAGGGTAGCGCTTATTATGGATTTGCTTAGAGTACAGTAACACTTGACAAATTTGTGACCTATACTCTATGTGCTTTCTTGATCAACATGGCAGTTTCTAACACAAGCTAAAACAAGTGTTCTATAGTTAAAATCCATGTAAATTTCAGGTAAACATCTATTCAGTTCTTTTGCCCAACCTAAAAACCTAATTTTATTTACTGGTGTTTTTATATTGTCATATAGAGATAGGCAGTGGAGAACCCTCTGGCTCTTTTAGGCCTAAATGATTTGTTGGAATATTTTTTTAAAAAGTGTTTTCTCAGTTCATCCATCCATCCATTCATTCTTCCATCCATATTCTTATTCAGGATTGGAGCCTAGCTGTAATCATTGGGCGCAAGGCATGATTATCCTTGGACAGGGCGGCAGTCTGTGATAATATTTTCAGTTCATTTAATTTCAGTATTTAAAGTCTTCAGATATTTCAGAAGTAATCTCACTAGTACTAGTACCAGTTGGGAGTACGCTTTTGCCATGCCCAACACAAAACACTATCAGTCAGGAAGTTCTGATTCCAGTGGTTGTGGAAAAAGTGTCACTCTACACAAGCATAAACCGTCCTCATAGTACTAAAAAAAGGGTAATGTGACTCATTATGATGGTGGAACCCTTTTTGGTGCTATGTAGAACCACCTACACTGCTACAAATGACTCTTGAAGCGATGCCGAAGAAGAATCACTTTTGGTAGACTAAAGAATCATTTTGGTGATCTGTGAGTGTGAAGAGGATTTGAAAGGATTTCAAGATCTTGCTTTATGTAAAGGATCCTTCCACTCAAAGATGTAGAACAAGTAAAGTACCCTTTAATTAGGTCTAGAACCATTCAAACAGTTTTTTAGTTTTCTATAGAACATCACTGGCTGTGAAATTGAGAAATAACCTAACCAGTGTTTCAGACAGTTGTTAGAAATGGAGAACAGTGGCTGCGGCTCTGTGCCAGAACCTATTAGAGGACAAGACACTACTGCACACAAGGTATAGTATATCTGAAGGTCTCTTAACAAGCTTCAGATGTTCATCTTGAATCTAGAACGGCCACAAAGCACTAAAATGCCATGCTTAAATTTGTTTCCCGCACAGACCCGTCATTTAAGGTTGTCCAAACTTTTGCACACAGCTTTAACTTTTGTGCTCCCCTGTGTTTGCATATCACTGCAGGCACGTCTGCACAGTGTCTCGCAGTACAATGCCGTTGTAATCTGTAGTGAACTGTGTGCTGGCTGGGGCAGCTTAGCTCACAGTATCCTTGGTGTGGTGCTTTGTCTAAAAGTATCGCACCATTCTTCATCCAGAGGTGTCCTGTTACCCGTAAAACTGCGGCCTGTCGCACCTCCTTTGTTTAGCAGAGCGGAACAGTGCTCAGGTGGGCCGTCAAAAGGTGGTTTTCAGCACTTCAGCTGGCGCAACACACGATTTAGCCAGTTTTTTAGGTTTAGTGGCCTGTGCCTTATCTCCGCAAAATTACCCGAGGAAGCCACTTGGAGGCAAGCCTGATAGCACAAGGTGATTTGTGAGCGGTGTGACGGCGGACCCTGTAGGAGCACGCTGCTGTAATTTGTAAGCATGCCGAACGTGCGGGGAGATAAGAGGGGTCCCATCGAAAAATAGGTGGAGACAGGAGCGCGTTGGGGGCCGACGGTTTGATTGCATTCTCGCTTTGTTCGGCGGCGCAGCAGTTGCTGCAGATGCAGGACAAACTCTGAACAGCTGTGGACTGTGGGCTCTTTGCTCTACGCTCTCCGCTTACACTGCCTGGCCGCCGTCCTGTACACACGCGCCTGAGAATAGAGCCGTGTGTGAGGAGAGTGCGGAGAGCCCGATTTTGCACACATATACACAACGCCCACACACACTTAGGCAGTGGACAGCTGCTCAGGCAGCTCTCAGGGCTGTGCATGTGAATGTGAAAAGAGCCTTTTTATCTTGGTGACTTTCGCACGTTCAGTAGTTAGCCGGCGAGCTTCAGCAGGCTCCTGTGTTCTGGCGTCTTTGTACAAAAACAATATGCTGCAGCTATGCGATAATGTGCAAATCTCCTATTCTGCCACATCCCACAGGTGTCCTATTGGATCCAGATCCGGTGACTGAGAACGCCACTGATGAACACTGTTCATTAACTCATGAACCCATTGTTCATAGTCATGAAACCAGTTTAGCTTGTAAATCGTAGTCATTAAGAGATGCACATGGTCAGTACTCTAATACAGTACAATACTCCACCGCCACCTCCACCAGCCTGGACTGTTCACACAAGGCAGTCATGCTGTTGGTACCAAATTCTGACCCTATCATCTTTGTTCCTCAGCAGAAATCCAGATTCATCAGACCAGGCTTCGCTTATCCACTTCTTTCAACTGTCCAGTTCTGGTGAGAGTGTGTCTTCTGCAGCCTCAGCTGACAGAAGTGGAACCCGACATGGTCTTCTGCTGCTGTAGCCCATTCACCTTAAGGTAAGGCCGGTTTTTATGCTCAGCACGGTTGTACAGAGTGGTTATCTGGGCTACGGTAGCCTTTCTGTCAACTTGAACCACTCACTGCATGGGTTTCCATTATTACACCAAGCAGATCAGTAATTCTAGTAATACCCAAACCAACCCTTCTAACACCAACAATCACATCACACTCAAAATCACTAAGATCCATTTTCCCCCATTCTTAGGGTTGATGTGAACTTTACCTGAAGCTGCTGGCCCGAATCTGCATCAACTGACAGCACTGCACTGCTGCTATGCGATTGGCTGATTAGATAGGTAGATTAGACATGGATGAGTAGATGTCCAGGTCTTACTAATGAAGTGCTTAGTAAGTGTATACACCACATCGTTTGCCAACAGACGGCCATGTTACAGCTGCACACACACACATTTTACACATCTTCAGAGAAGGTAGCGCAAAACATGTGGAACTGCAGATTTTACAAGTTTATAGTACATTTGAAACATCTTCAGTCGCTAAGCTTTGTTACCTTCTGAAATTCTCATCACTGTTTTTTAGATTGTGAATATTGTCCAGTTAAGGTGTCTTACACTCACTCTTTTTACACAGCTGTAAAAACAAAGAATCAGATGTGAACTGGCCCGAATGCAGCCGATACTCGATTGAGTGAAATATTCATGGTTCGGTCGGGAACATTCCTGCCCTGCCAGCAATAACAAGCAGGGTTCACTGACTGAAACTTGACATGAGTCCAGGATTTAACTAAAAAAACTAAAGGAAGGCAGGTAAAAGTACTGAAACATTAGTGAGACATTCATTAAGACTATGCCTCCTTTCTTTTAACTTAACATGTTCAGAATGTTATGTAGGTTAGTACAGTGCTGGGCGATATGACCTTCGGTCAATATCAGGCTTAATTGAACATCAATCATGATTAATGAACAATTATATACGCTGCTCGAGTTGCTCAGGTGGCTCAGTTTTTGAGTTCTCAGACTGGATTGGGTGAAGTCACGTGGCTACACACATGGTATTATATTTTAGGGGAAGTACAGGAACACACATAGTGAGGAAAATACAGTACTAACATACATGTCAGTTTCGATTAATGCTCGATTAATTGCCCAGCCCTAGATTAGTCCTTTGTTGAATAGCCCTTCTTCTGGAAAACAGCTGGAAGTCTTTCAGGCATGGAGCACATGAGGTTAAACTGGTGCTCAGACATGCTTGTTGGATTTTGGCTTGAAGAGTGGCAGCTTTTGAACACTACCTGTCTCGTCTCACTACTTCAGTTCATTTTCAGCTCAATTTTGGAAATTTTAGTATATCTGCACTCACAGACTGCTTTTCCAGCCCTGAGTTTTCCAAGATACAAACTATTCAAGTCGTCCATTTGCCCTTTTCATTAGAAAGCGTCAGGAACGCTCCGTGCGCATTTTGTATGGAAAACTTTCAGACCTGCAACAATGCAGCATTGTTTCATTTATTCTGATGCTGGAATAAATCATCGAGTCGAGTCGGGTCACAAATTGTACTTTAATTGCCCGCAGTATATCTACGGTTGCCCGCAATATATGTGCAGAGTTTTAGTGGCCCCTAGGGGACAAAGGTAAGCCAGCCAGCCTGCGCAGTCAATGCACACCGGTGCTCACCTCTTCCATGTGCTGCCCTGCAGAGTAGACATGCAGACATGCAGGAATGCACACGAGCTTAAGCTCCGCAAATCGAACGGTACCACTCTTAACACTTTTTCATATTACAGTAGTATATAGTATATACTTTTAGACGTACAGCTCTGCAGCCTGGCTGCTGTAGGGTTCTCATTACATCCTGCTATACCCCCTGGTCTGCACAGCTCAGCATCAAGCATTCAGTCAGTCCTGCCAGTCCTGTAAGCAATTGAGATGTATGGGGTATGTAGACATAGTGTCCTATGGCCCCTCTGTCCAGCTCTCATGTGTTCCTAATTAGTTACAGTACACCCACTCCGCCGTACCACTTTCACATGCCTCGGAAAGTATGCAGCGATCTCCTCCACGCAACAGCGCTCATTTACATGAGCGAAATGGAGTATTAACCACGTACGCAAAGCATTCTCCCATCCTTACATCACCTGCACTGACGCCGGCCCTTACCCAGACGCTTCACGAGGGGAACAGCGCGGTATTTTCCAGTTGGTGAGGAACAATACAATGAGATGTTTTAATGGCAGGCAGCGGCCAGGAAAGCTTTCACTGGTGTCAGCCAAAGGCACGGCTCCAGCACTAACAAAAACAGCTATTTACTATCAGGGCTCTGCTCGACTCTATTTACATGCATCACTTGGGAATAAAGACAATGTGCTGTGTGCATCTGAGGCAATTATGGGAGCTGAACTTTAGAAGTTGGATTTTTGATAGGGAAAGGTAATCACACACATTCATCACAGTGACAGTCATCAGTTGACCTCTGGCACCAATCCTTAACTTTAATAACAATTATGTAATTACATAGTGGGTTAAATAATACATTTAAATTCAGTTGGCATTATTTATTGCAGAGATTGAACTTCTTTGACTTTTTTCAGTTCAGAAATGGCAGTTCTGAGACTGCCAGCCATGGATGGATATGGTTTTAGTGGGGGAATTAACTGGTGATCGGCCATTTTAGTAGTAATTTTAGTGCAGTTTAAAAAATTTCAGTTTTTATTTTCTTGGGTTTTTAAATTGTGGCCGTCGAAACAAATGGTAAATGAAGTCTATGCTACCTGGCATCATGCCTGAAGCACAACAAAGATAAAGACACCCATATTTACCATTAGTGTTGAACACAGATGGAATTTGGCTTCCGCCTTTAAGCCATCCGTGCACTGAACAAATGGACTGATTTCTCATGGTCACAACACAAGGCTAACCTCGTGTTACCTCCGGTAATTGTAGCTAGTGACCTACGTTTCACACAGCATAGCTAAGTGTATGTTTAGGTGTGGCACCAGGTTGAGTCTACCTCTGACAACCAAAATCATGCAAAGCAATAGATTCAAGAATGTGAATGTTATAGCATTGTCTCCAAGCGTCAAAGAGACGGCATTAATGTCTTACATCAAAATGGTGTAAAGGAAAATGACAACAACAACTTTACTACAAATGAACTTGACAAAGGACCAGTAAACCCTAGGCAGAGTACTTAAACCAACCAGATGTGCTTTCAGAATCAACTAATATGCGTCAACACAGTACCCAACCAGCAACCAGCAAGGACCCACACCAGTTATGAGCCGCACTCTTCCTGCGTCCAAGGTCTAGCCTAATTAGCGGATTATACAACATGGCCAGAATTAGAATTATTTCTCTATGCCAATTTTGTTAAAAATACCAGACGAATCCTGAGGCCCCTTTTTTTGCTGCATTGAACAACATATCAACTTGAGACACCATGCCATCATATTTACATATTCACCCGTCCTGATTCACATTGAGAGTAGTACGTCTCTAAGAGTTAAGGCTCGATAGCAGCTGATTTTACGGTGTGGTATCCTGTTTGCTCTAGGTGGGGTCAGCCAGAGGGAACAGTCACTACGCAGGGATTAGAGCAGTAAGAGTTTGGAAAGGAGAAAGAACCAAGCGATATCATTAGTGGTTTCTTCTCCCATTGTGCCACATGCTGCCTGTCAGTAATCAAAGCCTCCGCAGCCTCCTCTCTCATGTCTGCTTAATCCTGCCAGATTGCATAATTACAGGCTGTAGGGCCCACATACGGCTGGGAGCAGTGCTGCTTTGATTCTCTGCACGGTACAAGACCCACTTTGTCAGCCCGGAGCAACCAACACAGCCACATCACATCAGGGAGATTAGCAATCAACAGTCTTCCATTGCCTGTGAAGTGTTTTTGACATCTAAAAAAAAAACGGGCACTTTGTGACACTTTTACCTCAGATATAATTAAACAGGAAAAAACAGGCAAGCCTAGGTTTCCTGGACCGCCATTGGCTGCGTAGAATAGTGAGCAGCATTTCAACAGTGGTGAGTTTGGGACCAAAATATCTGCTCTGTATTGTGAAAAAGGTTCTGTGATCTAAAATTAACTTCTATCATGTTCCATGTACCATTTCATGTGAGCCTACCAGGTAAAGTACTCAAGCCTTGTAGCGATGCTAATGCCGCAGTAGCGATGCTGGACCAGCAGCTGGCACGGTAGCTATGTTAATGGTGTGGTAGCGATGCTGGGCAAGGCCGATGGCCAGCATGCTGCTAGAGCTGCGGCAGCAATGTTGGGTCAACACGCTATTACTATATACTTTGAGACACATTAATGCCACAGTATGTCCTCGTATCACTTCCCTTTACAATAATATCCCAATCTCAGCTTACCTAAAATTACTAAAATTAATCTCCCCTCAGCAGGACAGATACTTGTTAGCTTTGTGGCAAAAGTAGTCCCCTGACCGTCAGGACAAGAAAGTGTCTTCTAGGCAAACAAGAGGCAGTCCTTGCTCAGGTGCATTTGAATAAAGTCCGGCAGTCAGCCAGTCAGTGAGTCACTTAGCCAGTCAATTAACGTTTAGCATTCCCCCATAGAAGTCCAGAGATAGCAGTTAACAATTAATCAAATTTAGCTGCGTAGTTAAATAAGGAATGACGCGATTGGGCGCTTAGACCTGCAGAACATTGACGCGTCGCTTCCGTTCGTCAGACTTCTATTTTTATAAAAATGCAGCAATGCAAATGGTCCAATTTCTCGCTGTGAACGTTAACTAACGTTAACTAAATTTAACACAATGCCGCATCAACCATCGCTTCACTGGCAGAACCGGGGCACGTAGCAAGTTAGTTTTAGAAAAGCAGCAAATAAATAAATAAACAAACAAACAAACACATTGGGTAAACCCAATATCAGCATGTTATCAGATGTACACTTTCACTTGGTGCTGTGATAGAATCTGTGACTGTAGCTCTCGCGTTCAAATACAGCCTATAAATGCAAAGGTTCCTTTGATGGCTCTCTTGATAAAGCCGAAGCAATTTCCAGCTGTCTTCTATGCTGTGAATTTGTTTATGACCAAAGTACATCAGGACACAAGTGTCATTTACAGGCAGGACACACCGCGGTTGCCAGCAGTAGCAGTTATATCAGTAACTTTAGATCTGGAAGAAGCTGTTGGCAGCCTACACTGGACAGTGCTTGTGGGATAACTGTGGTTCAAACACCAGCTTGTATAATCTCCAAGGTAAAGCACTGCCCAATGCCAAGTGTCAACTAGAGGGGTTTAAAGAATGGTCAGGAGTAAGGATCTGAGCCAAAATGTGATGGCTAGACGTCTGGTGTGACGTCTGACTGGGTCAGAGCATCTCCAGATCAGGCATTTCGTGTGGGGTGTTTCCGGTATGCAGTGGTCAGTACCTACCAAAAGTGAATCGCTGCCCAAGGCTAATTCACTGAGGCTCATGAAGGCCTCACCTCACAACTTACAGGACTTAAAGGATCTGCTGCTAACGCCTTGGTGCCAGAATCTGTGGCGACATCTGGAGCCTTGTTATTAGTGTCTGAATTTCTCTGAATTTCATATTCTTTGAGGTTTTTCCTGTCTGTCTGGAAAGATCTGTCTAGCCCAGAATCAAATCAGAGATGTTTCTCCATCAGATCTGCGCTGGATCGGAGTTATCTTGCTTGTCTGATCAGTAAACCTGCAGGTGGGATCGTTTTTTCCAGTGCGTCAGAGGCCTCTGTGCACTTTGACGTCTCTTTTACAAGCGTCCCCCCTCGGCTCACTGCGGTTCCCCAGGAAAACAGCCAGTGACACTCTCTTTGCTTTTTTAAACTTTTATCTGTGTTTTGTTATGACAAGCTTCAGGGCTTGTGAGAGGAACGATAGCTTTATGGCATCAGATGCTGCAATTAATACAACAGGCCGAGTATTGTGTCGGCAGACCCGAGGACGTTGGGCCGTAATCTGATAAGAAGCACAGACGATTTACGACCGCAGAGTCTGGCGTTATTGTTCTTTTCAGAGGCAGCTCGGCCAACTGGCTGCTGGACGACTGCGAGAGGCAGAAACAATATCAGTGCTATGCAAATAGAGAAGATGACGATGCTGTAGCTTTTTTTCACTCCCTTCAACGGAACGCAGTGGTTTCCCCGTCTGACATGTGGATCAACCAGTCAGAACCGTTTTTCCTTTTGAGTCTTGGTTCCTCTAAGGGGTTATTCCTCATACTGTTAGAAAGGTTCTTGTTTTGAGTCCCAGTTCTTCTCATTGTTATTTTTCCTCAAACTCTTTGAGAGTTTATCCTTTTGAGTCTTGGGTTCTTGAAAGGGTTCTTCCTCATGTTGTTAAGAACTCCTTTCTTTTAAGTCCTGGTTCAGATGTTGTTCCTCATGTTTTGGGGAATTTCTCCTTTTGGGTTTTTGTTCCTCTAAGGCTTTTAGAAAGGTTCTCCTTTTGAAGAGGTTCTTGTTCTGGGTCTTGGTTCTTCTCATTAGTTTTGTCCTCATGGTCTTAGAGAGGTTCTACTTTTGAGATTTGATTCCTTTCAGTAATTCTTCATCAAGCTGTTTAGGGGTTTCACGTCCCACTGTTGCGAAACTCAGTAGGGGACAGACCTGCGTTTCTGAGAGTACCTATTGGAAGAACTTCTCCACTAACGACTGCTCCGCACATCAGGCTGCATCCGAACGTCTCAAATTCAAGCTTGTTTTTGTGAAACTTCATCACGGTAAATCTCTGAACTCTGTTCTGATTGAGTTTGTCTTTTGTAAGTGGCTAACGCATGGATGCTCTTAGAGCCGTCTGAAAATCAGATCACGCTAATTCAGTCTTTCCCCAGCTTGTTTAACCACTGCTGCGTTCTTGGGCGGAATTAGACGCAGAAATACCCCTTCATTAGCCTCTGCGAAAGCGTGGAAAATTGTATCAGGATGTGTGGGGATATCCCAACCATAGAGCTGGCGGACGCCGAGTGATGGATGTGCGGATTGTTGGGCGAGCTGAGGAAGTTGTGTGTGTTTGTGTGTGTGTGTGTGTGTGTGTGTGTGTGTGTGTGTGTGTGTGTGTGTGCTCCTTAATGATGGCAGTGTGATTGGGGAACCTGTGGTGAACGAGAGGACCTGTGACTGACACTGTCACGCATCAGGTGCTGCTAATTTAACCGGCCTGTTTTTGGAGAAGCAGGTCAGCGGGGTCAGCAGTGGAGGTGGGGGCCTTTGTATGTGTGTGTTTGTGTGTGTGCACTGTGGTATGTGCTTTAGAAGAAATGTGCTTTCTTTTTTTCTTCACTTCTTTCTTTTTTGGTTCTGTAAAAATCCTCTACAGCAAGAAATCTCAAATAAATATAATATAAGCATAATATAAATATTGTGCTTAAATATTTGTATTAAATCATATATATTTAGAAAATTGAATGTCAAAGCAGAGCTTTTTTTATTTGCTGAATTTAACATTTAGGGAAAAAATAATACAATACTTTGTTACTGTTACACAAATTTCTCTTATCTAAACTAATCTAGCCTAATCTTAACAACTGAGAAAATTCTAATTCCATATTGCTGGAGATCCTTTGACAATATCTTACCACTATCATTCAAAATATATAATCTCTAAAGTTGCCAGTTGTCACTTTTTGACATAACATAAATCTGGCTGTTGTTTTTTACATTGTTTTAAAATGTCATGATAAATGGACCAATAGAAATGCTCCAAATCGACCTGGAATAAAATCTTTTTACATTGACTTCCATTGAAAGTTTAGAGATGCAAGGTTTTTATTATTATAGCCATTTTTATGCATGTTATAATAAAGAGGAGACACTTCACCGGACCTGACTGATGTATAATGTTTTATAATTGAATTATTAACAAAATAAATAAAGACAGCACAGAATATTCGCAGTGCGCTTATTTTGCAGCATGAAGCTGAAATTCCACCTTAAAGCAGCGCCGCAGTTTCATTCTGCCTACTGTAAGTGGTGCACCGTTTAACCTACAACACGCCCCCCAAACACAGCAACATCGTGTTATCCTGTGGCCGTCGGCATCTGCTCACAACAGTAACTCTATATTATAAAACTATATGGACAAAAGTATTGGGACACCTGCTCATTCGTCATTTAAAAAAGAGCCGATCATGCTTTTGTTGGAGGAACTGTCTCTACTATCCAGGGAAGAAAGCTTTCTACTACATTTTGGGGAAACTGCTGTGAGAATATGACTGCATTCAGCGACAAGAGCATTAGTGAGGTCAGGATGTCGAGTGATCACCAACTCGACCACCTTATTCCTAACTCCCCAACTTATCCCAAAGTACTGGATGGAGCACCAACAATCATTCTAGAGAACACAGTTCTTCCACTGCTCCACAGCTCAATGCTGGGGGGCTTTATACCCCTCTAAGCCCACACCATGGTGCCAGTAGGTTTATGCTTATCTACTCCAGTTAGCCTTGGTTCATTTCAGTGGTCCTTTCTCATGCTCTTTGGGAGTGTCTCCCGGCATTGTTGCAACACTCATTAGGGATCAGCAGCTCCATGACACTGTGTATCTGAAGAAACACAATAGAAACGAAACTGGATTCAACACACCGTTGTTTGGTCTGTCACAGTCTCCTGATTAATGCCGGGGTGGGAATCGTTTATCAAACCTAAATGTACTTTGAAGAGCGCTAGCTATGTAAAGAAGGCTAAAAATAAGGCCTGACAGCTATTTGTCAAAAGCCAGCGGTATTCTTTTCTTGTTCCACCCTGAACATTCATCTCGCTATCTTCCGTCATGTCGTGGGAAGTTTACAGTAAGTGAGGGAGTGATGTTTCAGAGATGGATAACGTTTCCAGTGTTTATTGACTGCTGAGAGAAAGCCTCGGACGGGAGGTTATAGCGATACATTAGCAAACGGAAAAAAAACGTGCAGGGTCTTGCTGAAAAGAAGAAGAGAGGAAAGCATCATCCTGCACAGAGACGGCCAGACTATCGATCAGACCCGACCTGCCACTCTCTCTCCAGCCCATTTCCTCTGCGTTCGGAACAGAGCGGAGCAGCAGGGAAAAACACACATCGTTTGGTTTTATAGTCTGATCATTACGAGCTTTACAGTCTGAGCTTTATAGCCTTTACAGCCCGATCATTGTTTTATTATGCCTATCGAATGAAACCATTAGTTGGGCGAGAAAACAAATCTAGTCCTGTCCCTCCCTCCATCTTTACTCCAAATGAAGTTCATCAACCGAGACATGTTTGGTGTCATATCTGAAGCTACATGGCTAATGTAGCTAACAAGGAATGTAAACCACAGTGCCTCAAATGGCACTCACATAGATTCGATGCTACTGCACACTGGATGATTTTAAAACCCGTAGAGCCAAGGATCAGCAACTTTCAGCACTGCTCAGTTACCCTCTATGACGGCCTACCACACAACGGTTTCCTATTGCTGCATTAAATGACAGTATTAAATTACTCACGACCACAGAAATCCATGATCAATGACCAATTACAGCTTCCAAACAATGCATGTATCCAGATTAGGTTTTACAAGCCTATTTACCACCCTGTTATTTTGCCTTAGAATGAAACACAAGCTCTCTGGAGGTGATGAGCTATGACATACTGTTATCTATGGAAATGTATAAAAGCATAGACAGAATTTAGCTTCCAGGATGTCTTACAGTGCCAAATACCGCCATAGCAGGTTTATCTGTGATGTTGGGCTGGGCAATGTAAAAATATTATATATGTTCAAATATGAAAACCACCTAAATATCACCTAAATACCTTTTTTAGGTTTGATTTTCCTCCAGAGAACACTGTTCCACTACTCCCTAGCTCAACCCTGGGGGCCTTATACACTAGCAATGCTCATAACACTAGAAAGATACATGCAAAGCCAGCCACCCCCTCTTTATGAACTGCCACTGCTGCCGACACACTCTGAGGAAAGCGCCAGGTCCCCAGCTCCACTGCACCAGCTAACAGACGCCTGTTCCGGACAGCAGTGCTATAAGAGTAATGAGGGGAGAGAGCGCCATCTACCTACCGGAGACAGAGAGAGCATGGCAAATTGTGCGCTCTCTGACTCCGGTTGCTGATGTCAAAGCGGCAGGGCTCAGGATTTGAACTCGTGACCCTCAGGCCACAGTAAAATACACAGAATTCATCACAACATTTACTGGTGAAAATTCAAGAACTGCTATACAAATACTGTCCTGTACTTTGTATAGTTATTATTATTCAACATTTCCCGAAGTCCATCCAGGTAAACAGCACTAATTACGCTGGCTGCAATGAAATTGCAGCTGGTCAGTTGGTCAGTGTTCTTTAAGGACTGACGATATCCACGATATGCTCAGAAAAGCAAAGTGGGTGCCCCGCTGATTTAGGCATGACGTTTGCACAATGCTAAATACAGTATGTAAGCTGGGATTACTTGTTAGCTCCATTAGCCTCGTTAGCTTCGTAGCTCCAGTACAAAAGTAGGTAAAGCAAACCTCAGACACTAACATGTCTTGGCACATATAGCCTAATGTCTGTGAATCTGGTTTCCCATCAGACTATCATGTTGAACGTCTCCAAGCATGGATCGGTGGGAAGAAGATAGAGAGGAATTGCAGATGTGGTGTTTTCCGCAGAGTGCTGTCAGCGGAGGGCGTGATGTGCACGTTGAAGCACTTTGCCAGCTTATTGCCTGTAATCAAATCAGCAAGAAGGGAGCTTATCATCGCTCATCTTTCCAAAAGTGTTAAAGTCAGTTCAGGAGGGAGGTGCGTTTAACAGACGTAGCCCGGAGGGTAAACTGATCTTTGGGAATTACCGGCTCCACCGCTCTTACACTTTGGCAGACATCACGTTGCGAGTTCAGGATATCCTTGATTTAGTTAATTGCTTCAACTCGCCCTTGGTCTTCAAGGCAACAGCAGGGGCACAAAGGAATCCTATATCTCCTCATTATGCTCCCTGGCTGTAAGAGACGCATGCGCACGCCTCCGTCACGTCGTTATCCGATTAGCCTCGAGACGCAGTGTTTGTAATTCGTTGGCTATCTCCTCGGCTTTTCCGTGAAAGTGTGTCTCGGACAGCAGCTTGAAGTGGAACATTGTTTTGCCCGCCAGTGACCTTTCTCAACACGCTGCTGATGACTTGATTACTCAACGTCTTGATTTATTTGGACAGAAAACAGTTCGATTTCGACCACCCCCCCCCTCACACACACACCCACGCCCCACCGACTCCCCCCCACTGACATTCCTGCCTCCTTTTTTTCTTCTTTTATACGTCATAACATTTGAGGTATGTTGTTAACTGACTCACTCCTTCAGCCGGGGCTAAAACGAGAGACGGCACATAAAGAATATCGATCCCCGATCCCTCTGAATGAAAGGAACTTCCAGAACCAGGCATCTTTTACATCTGTAATTATCATTGTCCCTCATTTCCACCCCACTGCACCTCAATTATGTAGAAACTGCTCCATGATTCAAGGCAGATGTGAGGGGCCAAAACGGGGCACCCTTCCCCCCCTGACCCGCACACGAATGGCCCAGCCACACACCGAGGTAACGTATGAATATCTGCCTGCCTCTCGAAGCCCAGATGTTGTTCAGAGTGCTGTGGGAACCATGGTTGTTATTCTTACGAAAAAACATCAAGTCGAACCTTACGAAAATATATGAAATTATTAAAAAAGAAAAATCATCTGATTACTGAATGAAAAATAAGTGTGAACATTGTCTGAGGAATCCTTTACTAAACAATAACACCTAACGTGCCTAACATGCTGAACAGCCTAATCCACAAGACCTCTGAAGACCCCTGTCCTGTAGGATCTGGCACCAAGACGTTAGCATCAGATCTTTTGAGGCGGAGCTGCCACAATCCAGCGTACCCCTTCACAATTTGCCATTTAGGAGATAACCCAGTCGTCTGGCCATCACAGTTTGGTCCTCAGGTCTTCACGCCTGACCATTTCTCCTGCATCCAACACGTCGACTGTAAAAACAGACTGTTCAGCCACGAAAGCTCTTGTTCAGTATCTTTTCTGGCTACCCGGGCCTTTCCCAGTCCACATTCAGCTGCTTTGTAGGAACGCAAGGTTTAATTGCATGTCTGGTTTTGTTGATATGAAGATGACAGTATTACATGTCTCCAATGGCAGCAGACAAATGCATTCCCATGTTCCGTCTCATACACTTTACTAGCCTTTATTGATTTTGTAAAGTGGCTGTGAAGCCTGTCCTGTTCCCCTTCACATTCACGGATCACTCTCAGCTATACATACGTTGACACTGAATGGAGAAGAGCTGCTGAAGGCTTTCTTCTGTAACACATTACAGTAGAAATGCAGTGAATAGCGCCAGGTAAGCCGATATTAAGCATTAATAAAGGGTTAATTAATTCCTCAAACGCAATCAATAACTGATGATGTGAAAAATATTACGGAATTAAAGCAATGCTAAACACTATGTAGCATTTTTACCTGCAAATAGCAGATTTATAATAAACAGTCTAGCCTCTCTGCGGTTGTTGCTACAGGCTCGGCAAGCTGCTAACTGCACTATGTAACTCTGGTGAAGCGGAAGGCAGAACTGAGTCCTAACCTCATATATCTAAGATTTATGCTAATTAGCATACTCTTATTGTAAAGTGTTACATTTGCTAAGTAGAAACTCTGTATTAGAGACTCTGATTCTGCATTCAGTCAGAAGGCTCAACACTGAGCTTGTGATACAACTTCAGACACTTTCACTATCAAATCAGCAATTACACATGCATCAGCGCACACACACCCACGCTCAAACGCACACACACACACACACACACACATTGCCTGAACTTGAGCCTGAGCCACACTAATGTTTAATAATTGAGATGGACGCATTTATATTATCGTGATATGCAACAATGATAGAACTACACTGCATATCTGAATATACCACCTACCCAGTAGTGGGAATAACCACCCTTGGCTCGGACGACACTAGCGAGATGCCGTGGAGTGGACTGTATTAGGTGATGGAAGGTGTTCATCGTAGAGGTTAAATGCTGCACAGTGATGGGTCGATTGCACTGTATTAAGTCCATTCTCAGTACACTTTCACTACGACTGCTCAAGAACAAGCGGTTTCTGAGATGCTATTACCCTTCTTCACTCTTAGTAGCGGGGAGGGGGACTCGACCCGGGACCTCACAGATGCTATGTGGAGGGATTTGCTGTGCGTATAAATAAGCGAGCACACCAGTCAGTCGTCGCAGAGTGCCAATCGATCAATATGGGCACTGATGTCAAGAAGAGTGTGATAATAGGGTACCATCTTGGAAACTGCTAACTTGGTGGGATGTTCTTGAGCCAGAGAATGGACTTCTGGTACAACAGTGGCCATTGATGCCAGAGGGGAACAACGACTCTGGTGAGTGGTACAGAGCAATCGACGCACCACTGTGGAGCAGCGTGGGGTGGGTATTCCCACTATTAGGGAAGGTGTTCGTAATATTCTGATATGACTGTGTGTTAGCGGTCATTAACACACACAGGAAGTTATAAGAAAGTGACCAAGGTTTTTTCTTTCTATAAAGATCATACTTTCATCCACTTTAGGCCGGGTTTCTCCCACAAATGTAATTAATAGGAAATAACAGCGTCCCTTTGTCAGGACTAAGGACAGCTGCGACTGCATCTCCATCAAGAGGTTCACGTCTCAAAGCATACCACAATGCTTTAGGTCTGTTGGCCAGTGGCCATGTGGTCAGCGTGTCAGAAAGGGGATAGTGTGTGTTTGTGAATGAAATGGCTGAGGAGCGTTTCTCATGGCCTCCATAAGAACAAGGCCCTCAGATGAAAGAGTGTGTGAGCAGTATCAGATGTGCTGTAGGGCAGGGCTGTAGAGCAGCACGCACAGCTCCGGAACGTTCCGCTCCGCTAACACAGCCTGGCTCAGGTTTGTGGGAGAGAAGAGCCTTGTATGCATCCATACACACACAGACACACACTCAGACACACACTCAGGCGGTGCATTTAGAAGATAGCACTACTTCAGCTTGCACATCTGCTCTCTCAAGAGCAGCCAGGCTCGTTTGTATGAACGAGGCTTATCTCCTCTGCATTATTTATTATTGTTGCGATTCCGACGGAAGTTTCTTGAACTTGGAAAAGGTATTTGCGATAAGGGAAAGGTCGGGAGACAGGTTTGTGCTCAGTGTGAGCCGTGCCCAGTCTACTGTGAGCAACAGCACCCTCTCTGCAGCTAGTCTTGGCCTAGCCATCACTGTGAGAATATACATATATCTTTTTTTCCAGTTTTCACCCCAACAAATACTCATTTTCAAATCCTACCCAGTAGCTACACTATATGGACAATAGTATTGGGACACCTGCTCATTCATGTCTCATTCATACATTCATGTGGAGTTAATCCTGCTTTTGTTGGAGTAACTGTCTCTATACTGACCAGGGAAGAAGGCTTTCTACTAGATTTTGGAGGAGCATTGCTGTGAGGATTTGCATGCATTCGGCGACAGGAGCAACTGGAGTGTGGTCAGGATATTGTCCCAGAAGTATTGAATAGTACACCAACCATCACTCCAGAGAACACAGTTCTTCCACTGCTCCACAGCTCAATGTTGGGGGGGCTTTATACGTCCACGTATTGGCATTGGGAGGCATGACGCCAATGGGTTCATGTTTATCCGCTCCATTGAGGCCTATTTTATTGGCAGCACTTCTTCCAGGTACTAGACAAGCTTATGTGTGTGCATTTGCACATCTGTTTCAGCCATGGGTGCAACTTAAAGTAGCTAAATGCATTCATTAGAGGAGACATAAAGAGCAGGACTCTCCCGATCGCACAAAGCTACCAGTGCTGGCACCGCTTCCCCCGAGTCACATGAAGAATAAATATAGATCAACAGGAGGTCAGTGGTCAGAAAGTGCCGCTGGCCGGGAAGGTAAGTGAGATGTTGGTTGGAAGAACATAGTTAGAAGAGCCCAGGTTTAACTCCTCGGAAACACCAATGGTTCCTGGCTTATTTTCCCTCACTGTTATAATGTAGGAACCTCTAATTCCTAGGGTGTAATCCTGTCATGGAGAATAAGAGGTTGATGAAGGACTGACTGGATAAACCAGGTGATGGATGGGAACTGGGAGAAGTGGTCTTCATCAAGGATGACTGAACAAAATGGTGGTTTTGAGGCCCATGGTGGACCTCACAACTACAGCACATCACACAGGACGCCAAACACACACCCATGAATACACTAATAAATACTGCATATCTGGGGCTGTAGACAAGTTTCAGTGGATGCTGGGGTGGAGGGGGTGCTAGGGACAGCTGTGTGTTCAGCAATCAGTAGTCTGCCCCAGGAAAGAAGCTAATGGTGGGCGAAGAGGCTTAGTGGTGTGCTGTTTTGCTTATTTGTTGATTTGCATTTATTCTAGTGGAGGTGTGTAAGAGCTCACTGCCTGGATAAGTGGCAGTACCCATTTTCATTTTGCACAGTGTTAGCTTTTCTTCTATTCCTGTCTGTGTAACAGATGATCACTGTGTTCTGTTTCCTCTCTGGTACAGTTTGTGTTCTGGATATTGGAGCTGCAGTCTCTCTCTCTACTTTATCTGAGACAGGTTGACGGCAGATGGTCAAAGCTTGTGGGTGTCGCTGAAGATGACAAATACCCCCCCCCCCCCCCACACACACACACACATACACCTACACCAACAACCACACACACGCAGGTGAGCGTGCAGAAGAGATGGTCGGTGTAGCTCCAGGGAATGAGCTGTGCAAAGAGTGAGCTTTAGAGAGAGGCTGCTGGTGCTGAGCTCTCCTGATACACACTTCTGTCCCCTCCCCTATTCCCCTAATCCATCAAAAAGTGCTTATTTTTCCATCGCTCTAATAAGATTAAGGTTATGGCTAGAGATGGAGATGGGGTCGTTACCAATCGCAGAACGCTGATCGCCGATACTGATGCTGGAGGCTGGATGCTCCATTATATTTACATTTTTTACATTTAAGGCCTTTAGCAGATGCTCTTCTCCAGGGCGACTTACTCTTACCCTTAGCTGTAGAGATTAGGATCCAAAGATACCTCTAAGCTTAGATACTACTAAACACAAAACTCAGAATGGAGACCATGATACTCAATACTACACTTCGCCCAAGTACTCTTGGACAATGTGGGTCTTCTGTCTGCGTTTGAAGACAGCGAGCGAATCGGACACACAGGGGAAGTTCGTTCCACCACTTCAATGCCAGGGCAGAAAACAGTCTTAAGGGATGACAGGGCAAGCCGAGCCATACTTAAAGCTTAAAGGGCTCTTGGTACTGATTGGCTTTTGACCACTGCCACAAAGTACATAGGGGCTGGTCCATTCTTGGCTTGTAGGCTGACATCGGGGCTTTGAATCTGATGCAGGAAGCAGCTACAAGAAGCCAGTGAAGAGAACGCAGCAGAGGAGATACATGGCTGAACTTGTGCAGGGCTTCTGTAGTGTTCCTCAAGATGAAAATGTACTTTGCATTTTGGAATTAACCACATCTAAAATGCTGTGGAACCCCGAAAACCAATGGAGAGAGCCTGTGAATTCCTGCGGAGCTGCACTGTGGAGCTCAGAGTGGAAACCCAACTGAAAAGTGTTGCTAATCTAGCGTTAAAAACTCCATCAATTTCGACGGGAATCCTTTAGCTTTTCCACCACTGTATTTTTAGTGGTGGTTAAGTGTGGTCTGCACTGTTTGCTGGCTTTTTTTGTGTGGTTAGCGGTGTTTGCTAGCTCGGCTTAGTTCTGATACTCACTATACTGGGCTGAGTGGTGCACTCTGGAGAGGGGTATCCGGACACTGTCGTTAGATACTGTAGATACTGTAAAAATAAATGCCAGACTGGGTACAACATTGACTTCAATGAGTGTCTACATCCATACGCAAGCTCAGTAGTTCCATCTTGTGACCAACAGCATCCTCTGACCGACTCAGTGCCGCTTTGAGGCACGTAGTCATGGTCACATGCTAAAGGTACGTTCACATCCTCATTGACGTTCTCTTCTGTATGATGGATGTTAACATCTGTTCCATGCTCTTGAATAAACAGATTCTCTAATATTGGGCTTTTGAAAGCTCTTCCAAGAGAAACGGCAGGATGCAGCACCGCCTCTGAGCAACGAATCCACCCGAAGGAGTCTTACAAATGCTTCCCTGGCAAAGCGTACTACCATAGTGTATAGCTATAGGTAAAGCTGCCTTAACAGAAAAGCAGGTAGGGTATTTTAATAGGTTGAGAGCACTATATGAGAAAATGCTCCCTGTGAGTAGTAGAGTGTAGGTAGGATATTTGGGTAGCCTAAATCCCCGTAAAGAGGGTAAATAAGGGAATTGAGGTTTTATTTATACTTTGCCTGGATTCATTTAGATATCAGGTCGGAAATGTATAAAAACCCAGGCATGGCTGTGTCCATTCTTCCACAGGGCTGTAATATCTTACCTGCACCAGTATCTTTCGTGCTGTATAAGTTGTTTATGTCTCCTGCAGTTCACTATTCCACACTAGATCTCAGCACACACACAGGCTGGACACACAGCTGCTGCACCCTTGCCTCATGTTTCTCTCCACCGTAGAGCGATACATCAAGATCCCGTCTCGCTGCAGGAACCCTGAAAGAGCCTTCCCAAAAGCTTTGTTACCTTTGTGGGTGAAGAGACCTGGAGAATGCACTGGGGCCTTTTGTGAGTGTGCTTTTATCTCCGGGCCCCCCATGTACCTCTCAGTCATTCTCACTCATTCCCAAACACACCTACTCACTCGCGCATGCACAATGCATTTCACTGCCCTCCTCCGGCTCGGCTCCTCCTGGATTCTTCAAGTGCTCTCAACGTCTTTCCTGCCTCGTGTCCCTCCATCGCTGATTCACTCACTCACTTACTTAGTCAGTGACTCACCAACTGACTCACTCACTCGCTGACTTACTGACTTACTGACTTACTTACTCACTTACTTACTCACTCACTCACTCACTCACTCAAATGCTGTCCTACTCATTCACATTTAGCTTTACTTTAAAGTAAATAGAGCACAGCAGTAAAGTCATATGCAAAAGTATGGACACCCCAATAGATTTAAACCCCATTGAGAGCTTGTGGGACTGTGTTGGGACATGTGTGGAGAAGAAAAAAATCTAACTCTAGGAGGACAGTGGACTGCAGTTTGATATGAAAGGCCAAAAAAGGGCCTACAAAATACTGTCACACACCCATAGGTGTGTCCTTTTTATTTGCATAAGTGATCGCTATAAAAAACCCTTGAGCACCTCCATTTGACTGCTGGTGGAGGCACCCTCGTACTCCTGAAATGGTCAGTACAGCATATACTGATGTGCTGAGCACAAGCATGTTTTTCCACCCACAAACAAGTGAGCAAGGCCCTAAACTAGTACTAGTGGATTGTAAGTGTGTGTGTGTGTGTGTGTGTGTGAGTGTGTGTGCGTGTGTGTGTGTGCGCATACGGGGTGAACAGGGACTGGACTATATTTGGGAGGCCAAGCGTGGCTGATGATCCCTACACCTGCTGTGGGACTGGAATTGTGTACCCTCATTGTGTTTGTGTGCTGACAGCAGGACTCTGACTGGCACACACACACACACACACACACACACACATACACACATCCACACTGACATGCCTACACTCACACATAGACAAAATTAATTAAAATTTGAATTAAAATGAGCGAGGATTAGATGAAAAAATGCAGACAATGTCCCTGTTGTCTTGTACGATCCGTTTAGTAGGCTGTCAGCCTTCAGCTAGAGAGCCCAGTGTTTGTCTGGAGCTTCCCTTCACATATATCAAATACAGCTGATCAACCAGCACACGTTTCGTTCCTGTTCTTTAGCTTCCCATGGGAGCTGCGTGGCTAATGTGGCTAACAAGTAACAAAAGTTCTAATCCCAGTGTTTTACACTATGTGAAAAGCTCAGATCCCAGTGTTTTACACTATGTGAAAAGTTCTAATCCCAGTGTTTTACACTATGTGAAAAGCTCAGATCCCAGTGTTTTACACTATGTGAAAAGTTCTAATCCCAGTGTTTTACACTATGTGAAAAGCTCAGATCCCAGTGTTTTACACTATGTGAAAAGTTCTAATCTCAGTGTTTTGCACTATGTGAAAAGTTCTAATCCCAGTGTTTTACACTATGTGAAAAGTTCTAATCCCAGTGTTTTACACTATGTGAAAAGTTCTAATCCCAGTGTTTTACACTATGTGAAAAGTTCTAATCCCAGTGTTTTACACTATGTGAACAGCTCTGATCTCAGTGTTTTACACTATGTGAACAGCTCTGATCTCAGTGTTTTACACTATGTGAAAAGTTCTAATCCCAGTGTTTTACACTATGTGAACAGCTCTGATCTCAGTGTTTTACACTATGTGAAAAGTTCTAATCCCAGTGTTTTACACTATGTGAACAGCTCTGATCTCAGTGTTATACACTATGTGAAAAGTTCTAATCCCAGTGTTTTACACTATGTGAGAAGTTCTAATCCCAGTGTTTTACACTATGTGAGAAGTTCTAATCCCAGTGTTTTACACTATGTAAAAAGTTCTAATCTCAGTGTTTTACTCTAAAATATGTTTTATGCTCTAAAATGATATGCATACGTTAGCGTGGTGCTAATCAGCGTTCCCAAGCTTCAGTTACCTGTTAACTGAAAATAAAGGAGGCCTTGCACTCCACTGTTATCATGTGAAAGTAACAACTCGAGACCAAGAGTCAAAATGACGTAAAGGCAGATGCCGTTCTACAACACATGAGCACAGTTCAGGTGGGACTAAATGAAACACCTGAATTCAGTGATGAAGGTGTGTCCCAGTGCTTGTCCATAGAGCGCAATCAGAAGCTTGAGACACAACCAGCCCAGCGTCTATGTAGTTGTTCCCACTGTCGGCTGGCAACACTTTTGTCTTGGGTGAACTCTCCTTCTGCACCCTGGCTGCATTCAGACATTCCTGCACGCGCACCCTGCATACACACAATTACTGCTTGTTAGGAAAAGTGTGATATTGTAAACACCCCCCACCACCACCAACACACACATAGCCCCCCCCCCCACACACACACACTGTCCTTTTTTCCACTATAATTACAGCTTCTGTGAACCCTAGAGGACCCAGCCCTTCTGGACGCCTTGTCATCCCTCCAGCCGGCCTCTCCCCTCCACTCTACCCAGCGTCATGTTGTCCAGCCAGCCCCTCGTATCGCTGCTGCTTTCAGGATGCTTTGTTCACAGCATAGGCTGTGCCAGGCTTTAACCCTCGGACGAAGCGTTTATAGCCAGTGTTTTGTAGTCATTATGTCTCGCGCAGAGCTCATTAAAACCAATGGAGAAAAACGTAGATGTTAATTTTTTTCAATTGGTAGAAGTTTTTGTGCCGCGTCGTGTTCAGTGTCTGTAATAACCGTGTTATTACACGTTAATAATCCAGGCAACAGCCGTGTAACTGCTGGTGATGCAGTTACTGTTGCAGGTGGATTACAGAAGTATTTCAAGAAGTTATTAAAACCATAAACCTGATCGGTTCACATATAAAGCATAAAACTAAGCTACTGGGTTTACATTTGTGCCAGTAGCATTGCACAGGTTGTACAGGTTGTAGCTCAAAAATGGTGGCACAGCCAGTTTCCATGCTGTTTCTAGCTGGTTGCTGGCTGGTTTCTGTGGTGTTGTTAAGTGGACACTATGGTATCCCAAGTGATTGCAATAGTGTTGCTAACTGCTTGCTAGGTAGTTGCTATAATGTTGCTAAGTGGGTGCTATGAGATCCCAGGGGATTGCTATGGTGTTGCTGAGTTGTTGCTAGGTGGTTGCTATGATATTTCAAGTCGTTGCAATGGTGTTGCCAAGTGGTTTCTAGATAGTTGCTATGGTGTTGCCGAGTTGTTACTAGGTGCTTGCTATGCTACGGTGTTGCTAAGTGGATGCTATGGAATCCCAGGGGGTTGCTATGGTGTTGCTGAGTTGCCATGATGTTGCTGAGTGGTTGCTAGGTGGTTGCTGTGGTATCCAAGTGGGTTGTTGTGGTGTTCCTAAGTGGTTGCTATGTTGTTGGTCGGTGGTTGCTGAGGTGTTGGCTGCTGAGGTGTTGCTAGGTGGTTGCTAAGCTGTTTTACCTAATAGTTACGCAATGTTGTTGAAAGTGAATGGGAGTGTAAATCAGATGAGCAGTATTGATGAATAACTCTGTGTATGTGTAAGTGTGTGTGTGTGTGTGTGTGTGTGTGTGAGAGAGAGAAAGATAAAAGATTGTCTTACTGTTTTTGTTGTTGTTTATTGTTTGCACTAGTTGCCAAATCCGTCACCCCTCCGTATGGGGCCGTTTGCGCCCCGGGCCCGTTCGTTTGCCGGCCCGTTCCGCAGAGCTCTAATTGGAGAGGGGAGACAGGTGGCGCCACCCGGTTGCGCAGGGGCCTCGTTAGCGCAAGGCTGTGTAATCTCTTTGTTTTTGCAGTGTGAATATGGAGGCCAGTGCATGAACTTCTGACGCCAGGACCTGCAGCGCCACTCACCCATGCTGATCTGCCCCCCGCCCCCCTTCCGCTCCTGTTATTGTAAGATGTGTCAAGGGTTCTAGCCCACAACAACCCCAGAGTCTAAACACCCCAACCCCCCCCCAACCCACCCCCCCCCGCGCCCTCATGCCTCCCCCCTCCGTTCCTACTGTAGGTTCTCTCGCAAGACGAGGACAGTCGCAGAAGGCCGAGGCTTGTTTGGAGGGTCGGCTTCTGTCTGCTGTTGGGTTTTTTTTTTTTTGTCGTTTTTTTTATAAGGCTAAGCAGTAAAAAGGCAGCTGAACAGAATCATGGTAGAATAAACAGTATGAAACCTCCTAATTACATCACAGCTCATCCCATTCAGCTTTGTGCTCTCATTTGTGCGGTTCATTTGGGGTTCAGATTAAAATTAGCAACAGGGGGAAGAAGTTCTTTTCTAACTTTCTTAGCAAATATTTGTAAAGAGCTGAATAGCAGGGCTGGCGTACATTATTTGAATGGGTACTAGTTGGAGCTCAGAAACTTCTGTACAAACTGGTGGGGCTATTCTCTGGTAACAGAAGTTTGTAATAACACTCTCGGCCCACCGGCAGCCCACCCATGTTTTCACTGATGTATAAAGGATGTACGAGATAGGGGTGGGCAATAAATAATATCTAAATATATAAATAATGGGCGATATGATAAATATCCATCACAAAGTTTAAAGATATCTTCATATACGCTAAAATAGTCAAGGCGTTCTGTCTTGTTGGATGCACTGTGTTTTTTTTTTTTGTTTGTTTTTTTTTGCAAACAAACCCGTTCAGAGCGTAGTTTTGATCAGTGAAAGCGTAGTTTTGTTGAGAAACAATAAAACATTGCTCTGGCCAGTTTAATAGGCATAGACACATTTATATGGTCTCCAGCACCAAAAATTCAGGGACGAGCTAGCTAGCATGTTTACTTGTGATTAATCATCATTAGAGCTACAGCATTTCTTTTGGTCTGTGTGCTCCCTCAGAGCGTAGTGTGGATCAGTGTAGGCGTATTATTGTTGAGGAACTATAAAACATGACTGATACGTGACTGATTTCCCTGTTCGTGCATTTCCCTATTGTCCTGATGAAGGACAGTGAAGAAGGATAGTAAAGAAGGACAGTGAAGAAGGACAATGAGCCGAACAGCGATTGTTGAACTTTGTCAGATCATGACATTTTAACAAACCCAGCAAGGTTAGCCAGGCGTCACACACTGTTAACAGGCTTGTTGAGCCAGTCGTTGGCCTTGAGAAAGCACCATGCATCAGGCCTTTGTTATGGAAAATTATAATATTTTCCATAACACCTTGCAAAGCTACTGTTTACATATTTATGGGTAAGATCTTGATATGAATATGATATAAACTGTACAGTAGATTTGGTCAGACGTGGTGGTGTTGATGTGGAACGGTATAAGCAAATCCCTGTGAAAATCTGGCCTTAATTCTACTGTGTGCTGAGCATCCTGGCTTTCCTCTAGAGCTGTTGGTGTGTGTGTGAGTGTTAGGGTTCCAAACAGGCCATGGAAGCACAGGTGTCAGAGGCACAAGGACACGTCCAGCCTAATGCAGTCAGGCAGGTGTAGGGGTCAGCAAGGGTTTGTAGGGCTGCTCAGTGACCCCTGGCGTCCGCCCGCTTTGTTGGACTATCAAAGTAGCCCTTAATTAGGGCCTTCAAGTACCATTGTCCTCCGATTGTAATGCAGACACGTAGAAACAAGCCTGTCATTAAAAGCTCCCGTGGATTTGGCAGGTGGTGCGTGTTTCTCCGCACCGATAACGGAGCGAAAATGACTTTAATTGAACGTACCTGCTCCCGCCACTGCAGGGTAAATATTTATCAGGTCCGCAGTCGTCTGTGAACGATGATTCATTCATCCTTACTCTCAGCTGCCGCCAGGAATAACAAAAGCACGGCCGTCATTTGAAATAAATTGCTTTCCACTCAGTTCGTCAGAGCAGGCGGAGAAGCCTTTGTGTTTGTATGTAGAAGAGGAGCTATTTTATTATGAGTTAAGTGATGAAAATGTCTTGTCCTGGTCAGATTTGCTTTGCGAAAAGGGAAAGCATCATTTATGTACTTTTTTTTTTACGGTGAATAAGTAAACTTTAATTAATTATTTAAATAATTACAATAGAAAAAATAACAGGAAATAACAAGCAGAGCACACAGTTCATTTACATTTGAAAGTGAAATGTCCCATTTAGGTGGGCCCAGAGCGGTCCAGAGAAATAAGCCGCTGTCACTATGACTAGAGGATCGCTAGTTTGCTAGGCATACTGCTTGCCATCGGCAGCCAGGGCTCAGAGACAGCACAGTTGGCCTTGCTCTCTCCAAGGTGGGTAAATGACACTTTCTCCCCACATCACTCCAGTGCAGCGCAATGCTGGCTGGCGTTGCCGTCTGCTGGCCGATGCATCGGAGCTGGGCACACGGTGCTTTCCTCCGAGCATGGTGGTTGCCTGGTGACGTTGCATCAGCGGCAGTTCGTAATGGAAGAACCCCCCCCCCCCCCCAGCTGATTGTGTAAAACATGTGGCCGACCTAATGATGAAAGTGTATGTGCAGTTAGATCTGTGCTGAGAGCCAATCCACAGTCCACAGTGGCCTCCAGTCCAAACGAACACTGAAAACGCTCTCCAGGGTGGAGATGCAGGTACTCCACAAGTTTGTGTAACCTTGTGATTGGACCCGCTTGAGAGTTGTCTGAACATGAACTTCAGGGGAAGAGATCAGACTGACGTATCTTATTCCCTTTGAATAATTAGACTTCTTAATGTTGGGCAGGATCAGAAATGGGTTCTTTGTTAAAGGGTATGAAAATGGACTTTTTCCCGTGTTCCAGCCATGCACCATCTCAGACCTTCTGTGGCAGGTTGGAAGAGTAGTATTGGGTGTGCAGAGTGTGTATGTGTGTTGGGGGGGGGGGGCAGGGATGGAGGGTGTTGACTGCTGAAGTGCTGTAATGATTCTTTTTGCAATATTGTTTTACAAGAGGCTGAAACAAGAGCCCCTCTGTTCTGCGGCGTTGCCGAGCTCCTCAGTGAAAGGCTTAGTGTGAAGCCAGGGCAGAGCCCGTCTCCACGCCGGCCAGCCTGCACCATTAGCACTGGCGGCTTTTACTCCAACCCTCGCTCACTTTCAATATTTCACATTTACAGCAGCTAATTATTCAGAGCCCAAGATCTCTGCACCCGCCCCGCTCGCTCTCTCTCTCCTCGCTGGATGTGGGTGTGAAATGGCATTAGTATTAATGCTCTGTGGCTAGTTAGTAAAGCTGTGAACACCCTGTCTTGTTGGAGGTGTCAGACGTGCTTCTCTCTTCGTGATTCACAGCGCGGTCCTGCGATTCACTTCCCACACCACACAAAGCCTCCTTCCTTCACTTGGATTTCCTGCCGAATCAGGTTTTCAAAGGGTCACGCTCGAGTCGGGCCAGGCACCGGGACAAGCTGTCCTGCGCTGTGCGCGCCGTACCCATGCGTTCACTTCTTCGACTGGGATTCGGGGCACCTTTTCCCTTTGAGTAAATACAACGGCCGGCTGCAGCCCGAGGAAACCCAGCTATGACAATTTGGCAGGCAGACGTGACACAAACAAGGCGCCCCTCTCATTAGCAAGTAGCGAGCGAGAGAGCGAGGCTCGGCCGTGGCGCTGGATCGGCCAGAGGGAACGCTACTTGCTGTTCTTGGCCGCTGGCTCCAGTTGCCTTGGCGATGGAAAAGCACAGCTTTCTCCAGTTCGGGCACCTCTGTTCCAGCCAGGGGCTAAACAGCGATGGTGCGGGTGCGAATGTAGCGTGGGAGTGCTACTGAACGGCTGCTGGGGAGCTGCTGAAGGCCAGGAACACAGGTGAATGCTTAGAGGCAGGTGGGTTCAGGATTCAGGCAGGTGGACACAGTCCAAAAACTTTTTTTTCTCCCAGTGTAGTCTTTTCTTCGTCACTAGAACGTAAAAATGGGTCGTTTTACAAGACAAATCAAACAACTAAGGTGAATGTTTCCACTGTGAGATCAGGCTCGGAAATTGTGATAAGCACCCTGAGCATCCCTGTGCAAGAGCATGCCGTCCTCTCGTACCTCAGATCATTGCTACCACATCCCACCCATTAGCTAGAACTCCCATTATCCAGCAGTTCCACCGGCACAGCTTGACACGCTTGCAGGAGAACACCAGCTGCCAGTTGTTACCTCAGCGATGAGGGTCGAGGAAAGCCATCGTACCCATCCAGAGAGAGCAATGCCTATTGTGTTCTCTTGGGCTCAGGACACGGATGGCTGTGGCATCACCTGGCAATCGGAGAACCAGGCCTGAGGACCATGCTCATGTGTTCGACAGTGGATAACCGATGCAAATTCATAAGCACAGGCAAATTCATTACTTTTTTTGCCGCATGATTTTTCTGCAGGCTCAGGTCCACAGATGAAATGGACTTTGGCACCGTGTCAATGGCCCCTCTGTCTGGCGGAGTTGTGCATTGCTTCGTGGGGAAAACTCTGAAGGCCTGGAGTCTTGCCATGGGCAGAATGGTTTATGTGAGAAAAGAAGATTCCCCGGTGGTTCCACCGTGATGCCCAGAGTCGGTGCTTGTGACGGCTGGAATGATCGGAATTCAGGGGTTTCAGCACATCGCATGTGCTCCAGCTTCCTCTTTCTGTTCCGCTCCTCCTAGGGGACTCTGCACATTCCGCTACAGCTAATGGAGCAACAAACAAACAACTGCAGCCGGGCTTCGCACTGTAAAATAAACAGAGTTTAATGAACTCTTCGCTGAGTCCACTTTATGTCATGCAGAGTTAATCGTCTAGAGCGTAATTCAGCACTGGAGATCCTGCTCTGTACAGTTGCTGCGTTTATTTGAGCATCTGTCAGCATCTTCCGTCCGGTCCTTGAAGAGCCGTATGGCGCTGCTGTAGTTTTGCTTTAATCTTCAGTTCCCTGCTGTCGTGTTGACAGCATCGAGGTCCATGAGGTCCAGCATTATGAACTAGCTACCATTTTCGTTAGTCCTGCCATGTTTGCTCTCTGATTGGTTATGTTCTGATACAAACATAATTATGTCCACTACAGGCAGGATAGGGATTTTGTCAGTCTTTCAGAATTTTGATCAGACCTCACTCAGGGTCAGATTCAGACTAAATTTGGTCATGTTTGGCCACAGTTGTATCTGGCTACAGTTGGGTTTAAATAGAACTTAAAATGGAATTTATTTAAATAGAACTACAGTAGAATTAGGATATACTTTTATTGGACAGTTGGGATTGGACAGACATTTGTCAGACTACAATCAGGTTTGGCCAAGCGTTTATCAGGCTACAGTTGAGATCGGTTAGAATTGTATTAGACTACAGTTGGGATTAAATAGAATTTTTAAGACTTTAATATATTAATACATTAACTTTAATATATATTATAAGATATAATTTTATTGGAATGCAGTTGAGATTGGACAGAATTGTGTTACTGTGTTGGGCTATAGTTTGGATAAATTACTTTCTGGCTACAGTTGAGATTGGATAGATTTTCATTTTAATTGGTTTGGACTGGACAGTTGGGTTTGGGCAGGATTTTATCAGACCACAGTCTACATTAAACAGAATATTTCTGAGATTGGACATAATCTGATTGCACAAAAGTTAGGTTTGGACTGAACATTTGGGATTGGACACAATTCTGTCAGACTTTAGTCAGGTTTGCACTAAATCTTAGAGGAGTTGAATTTTTGTCAGACTGCAACCAGATTTAAACAAAGTTTTAGCAGACTACATTTGGGATTGGACACAATTTTTTATCAGACTTTAGTCAGGTTTGCACTAAATCTTAGAGGAGTTGAATTTTTGTCAGAGTTTTAGCAGACTACATTTAGGATTGGACAGAATTTTGTCAGACTGGGGTCACAGTGAAACAGTAGCAGTCAAGTTTGACTGAATGTTCTTGGACTGTATTAGGGATCAGAATTTCAGGTCTGATTAAAGCTCTAACTCCAGCATTGGTGATCGTGTTTACGGCTGAAGGTGAGATTGGCATTGTGGAAGATCAGTGTGCGGACCTGAATAAAGACATGGTCCAGAGATCTGGAGCTGAGGATCAGTCCCCATGGCCCTCTTTGGATTTCATTGAGATGGTGGAATGCAGTCCCAGCTCCCCTTGTCTCTGCAGCTCTATTATCCAACAGTTAACCCCCCCAACCCCCCTGAAAGGACCAGAGCAGACTGCAGGAGAACCAAACCCAGACGCTACAGTCTGACAGCTGCTTCTCCAATCTAAGCTCCACATTTCAGCCCTTTATCGGACATGAGGAAACCTCATTAAAGGGACCTTTAGAACCTCCCTCTTCTTTCTGAACTTCAGCTCTACCTTCTCAGCCACTCTTCCATCCCCCACTTTGATGAAGAAATAAAGAGAGGCACTGTATGGGCCATGACAATCTTCACTGGTATTATTTTAAACAGGAAGCCACTGTCAGTTTTACGGCTCTGCATCCATAGTCTCGGACCCCAGACAAAACCGTATCCGTATCCCCCAGCTCACATAAACACAAGTCTGTGGTCGTCCTTCAAGCAGACGCTGGTTCATCCCGTCACGCTATCGGATGGAGGCTGAGTTTAAAATAAAGAGCTTGTGCAGTCAAATGCCCACCAAGTCAGACAGGTCATAACTTCTTTCACATGACTCAGCCCTCAGGGGTGATTTCACATTTTCACTACTGCAGCCATCACCCAGCGGCTTTCGCCCTGATTCAGCCTGACAGCGTTTGTTTTCGTGGGCCGACTATGACTTCCGTCTGTGACCTTCCTGACTATTCCAGTAGAGCTGGAGCTCGGGCCTCAAGTGTGACCACGTCACCTCACCCCACACCCGACGCTGCTCGCTCACTGATTCACAGTTTGAGGCTTTCACAGTTTCAGCAGCCGAATGACCAATTTAGCCGAAGTTCCTGAGTATTCCAGCTGTTTAGTATGAAGAGTGTTCCTGAGTATTCCAGCTGTTTAGTATGGAGAGTGTTCCTGAGTGTTCCAGCTGTTTAGTATGAAGAGTGTTCCTGAGTGTTACAGCTGTTTAGTATGAAGAGTGTTCCTGAGTATTCCAGCTGTTTAGTATGGAGAGTGTTCCTGAGTGTTCCAGCTGTTTAGTATGAAGAGTGTTCCTGAGTGTTACAGCTGTTTAGTATGAAGAGTGTTCCTGAGTGTTCCAGCTGTTTAGTATGGAGCGTGTTCCCGAGTGTTCCAGCTGTTTAGTATGGAGCGTGTTCCTGAGTGTTCCAGCTGTTTAGTATGGAGAGTGTTCCTGAGTATTCCAGCTGTTTAGTATGAAGAGTGTTCCTGAGTGTTCCAGCTGTTTAGTATGGAGAGTGTTCCTGAGTGTTACAGCTGTTTAGTATGGAGAGTGTTCCTGAGTGTTCCAGCTGTTTAGTATGAAGAGTGTTCCTGAGTGTTCCAGCTGTTTAGTATGGAGAGTGTTCCTGAGTATTCCAGCTGTTTAGTATGAAGAGTGTTCCTGAGTGTTCCAGCTGTTTAGTATGGAGAGTGTTCCTGAGTGTTACAGCTGTTTAGTATGGAGAGTGTTCCTGAGTGTTCCAGCTGTTTTGTATAGAAAGTGTTCCCGAGTATTCCAGCTGTTTTGTATAGAAAGTGTTCCCGAGTATTCCAGCTGTTTTGTATAGAAAGTGTTCCAGAGTGTTCCAGCTGTTTAGTATGGAGAGTGTTCCTGAGTATTCCAGCTGTTTAGTATGAAGAGTGTTCCTGAGTGTTCCAGCTGTTTAGTATGGAGAATGTTCTTGAGTGTTACAGCTGTTTTGTATAGAAAGTGTTCCCGAGTATTCCAGCTGTTTTGTATAGAAAGTGTTCCCGAGTATTCCAGCTGTTTTGTATAGAAAGTGTTCCTGAGTGTTACAGCTGTTTAGTATGGAGAGTGTTCCTGAGTGTTACAGCTGTTTAGTATGGAGAGTGTTCCTGAGTGTTCCAGCTGTTTTGTATAGAAAGTGTTCCTGAGTGTTCCAGCTGTTTAGTATGGAGAGTGTTCCTGAGTATTCCAGCTGTTTAGTATAGAGAGTGTTCCTGAGTTAGAGGTATCCTTTGAACTATTAGTCTATTCTAACTAGCTAAAGTTTTTCTTGGGTAAATAGCAAAGCACTTTGTAAGTTGCTCTGGATAAGAGCGTCTGCTAAATGCCTTAAATGTAAATGTAATGTAATGAGTGTTCCAGCTGTTTCCAGCAACAGGTACACCTTCAATTAGCTGCGTTAGTCTGGAAACTTCTGGACGTGTAGTGTCTTTACGTCTGGCGCTGCTGCCAGGACATCTTTCTTCTCGCGTCTTACTCAGAGAGTAATAGCAATTGTGATTCGGAACATAGTCAACCTGTCAAGTCCTCGGCAGATCCCAGTTTGCATCCCGTTTCCCGCCTCGAGACTCGTGTTTGCTGTGGTGATGGCAGCGTTCGCCGCAAGTAGGTAGACATGCCGAGGAGCCTGAGCTGCCTGCAGGTGAGATGTTTACAAGCTCTCTCAGCGCTCACGCCCGCCTCCGCTTAGGCCTACGGCTCTCGCTCGCACGTATATATAATTATGACCCGCAAATCTTTACGCAACCGAAACTCTGAAGATACGTTGTGTTCTTCTGGCAAGAGCTCAAACTCAGATGCGACGGGTATCTCAGACTCACATGTGATGGGCAGCTTATGGGCTCTTGACTTTGGCTGTCAGGCCAGGTTCTGCAAACAGTGTTCCAGATGCTCGCGCGGTGCCTCGCGGCTCTGGCGGAGCGCGCTTGTTTGCCAGTTACTTGCACTGAACACCAGCCGGAGATCAAATGCGAGAATCAGCCTGGATTCCATTCGCATGCAGCGAGAGCGTGCAAGACTTCACTTGTTCACGACTGTACTCAGAAATAGAAACCCGTGTTCCCCGGCGTTTGAGTGATGATGCAATCCCTTTTTTTCCCTTTAACCGTCTCTGCTGTGTTTTATTATGATGTGATTCCCATGGAGAGGCAAGCTGACACTGTTCCCTCATTAAACCACGTTCAAGACAACACCTCTTTCTCCAGAGAGAGAGAGAGGGAGGAAGAGAGAGAGAGAGAGAGAGAGAGGGAGAGAGAAATTGACTGCATCTCTTTGCATTCTGTTTGCCTCTCTCTCTCTCTCTCTCTCTCTCTCTCCCTCTCCCTCTTCCCTCCGAAAGATCCTCGCTGTGACAATTCCTTATTCCTCTTGAGAAGTTTCTTTTTTGTCCTCTAAGCCCGCCATTCTCTTTTGACTTCAAAGCTTCAATGGTTCGAGAATGCTCTTTGGCTTCCCGTTGTGCTGGCTTTGCATATTCATGAAGGCCTGTCTTGCTCTCTCTGTCTTTCTCTTTCTCTCTCTCTCTCTCTCTTTCTCTCTCTGTCTCTCTTTCTCTCATTCACCAGTGTCTCACTGTTGAGGAATGGTGAGGGGGGCTGAAAGCTGGAGCGCTGGAGTCAGGCTGGGTGTGTACATGGGGGGTTACGGGGGACTTAAGCATCTTTGAACGCGGGGGCTTTTTTTTCCTTTGCTGAGAAGAACAGTTAGACGTTGGGTTTTGAACGTTTGTCAGTGTAGGTTTCAGTAATCTGCGTGTGAGGTGTGTAGTGTAGTGTGGGGTGATTCACAGGCTGTGGAGTCGAACCCTAGCTTGCCTTGTGGTAGGTGCTGGCAGCAATTACCCACTAGGCTACATGGAGGGCTTGGTATTGGCAAGGAGCTGTTGTAGGTATCGTGACACTGGGGTCACGGTTCAGTATGCTGAGATGATTGGTGGTACTGTAAGTCGTAGCATGAAGGACACACCACTTATGATTAGTGGCCCTCGATGTCCAACACCACTGCTTTGAGAAGCAAGAATCTTCCTCAACAACCTGGGCCCGTGTAATGAGGCTCCATTGTCTTGACCAGTTATGGAAGCCTTGTATTGTATTAGCATGCTTGCTAACTCCACCCAGACCAGAACTCGAACCTCAGTCTCCTACATAGCGTGGTAGGTCACTGGCAGGTAGTGGTGTTATAGTTTATTTAGAGCCGGGGGGAAACAACAGTCAGGCTTAGACACGGCTAGCAATAGCATTTCCTCTGTTTTGTGTCTTTTTGGGGCTGAGCTGGTCCTTCAGGGGTCAGTGCAGCGATTTTTCAGCTTGATCCGGCTAATGCACTTGCACAGATCTCCACAACGAGAGGCGGTTCCTCTCACTTGGGTTGTATTTTGTAATCCACAAAAATCAGAGCTTCCTCCATGTTGAAGTCTCATTGAAATGCATGGAATTTTTACAAAGGAAAACTTGCTGACAATATGTAGCGAGGGCTACATTGCGATGTGTTGAGATACTGTACGCAAGGCGACATCCTGCCATGGTGTAAAAATCCGTTTACATTAGAGAGGAAGTGGCTAATGGCTGAAGGCCTGAAGAGTCCAGCCCTGTTATCTGGCGGTCAAGGTTTAAACGCAACACTTGTCCGACAGCCAGTCTTTACATGTAAACAGTGAATTAATAATCAATAGTGTTTCTGAACCATATTATCGTGATATTTAAGCATATCGATATTCTTTTCTCACCCCTATTAATGAGCTTTAGTTAAAGACACATTTCCTTTTGGAAATGTCGGTGACCTCACATCTGGAGCCAGAGCAGATGAGTAATTACCTCACTGCAGTGGACGTCTACCTAATGTGTTCATCCAGCCCCTTTCATGTGGCTCTTTCCGTCTCCATAGTTACCTGACAGTATTCTCTCCCGCTCTCTCTCTCTCTTTCTCTCTCTCGCTCTGTCTCTTGCTCTCTCCGGCTCCGCTGATGATGTGATCATGAGGTGGTGTCTGGGGCCCGAGTGCTGGAGAGGGCAGTCTGTGAGGGCGCGTGTGTGTGTAAGTGTGTGTGTGTGTGTGTGTGAGAGAGAGAAAAGAGAGAGAGAGAGAGAGAGAGAGAGAGAGAAAGAGAGAAAGAAAGCCTGAGGCGATGAGTGCAGTGGACAGAGCCAGAGGAAGGCCCTGTCACTGGCTGGCCCGGAACGCCGATGATCTCAGGCCTGTGGGTGGCGGGATCCCGATTGAGTTTCCCACCTGCATGCAGCTGTTGGGGCTTGAGGAAGCGGACAGCTTTCACACACACACACACATACACACACACACACACACACACACTCGGCTCTGGGAACAAGCCCTTAACCCCTCAAGCTCAGGCTGCATCTTATTATTACAGTATTAAGCTCTTTAAAGGGAAACTCCACCAATATTTTTTTTACCTCAGAATTTTGCCCATTAAAGCAGTCTAGATACACAAAAGTTTATCAGAGTGGTCTGATGTGAGATGCTCTGTTCTGGAGAAACGTACCGGGTCAGAATTACTGGTTACTGTGGTGGGGAATGGGACCAAGCGTCTGAAGAAGTCTAAAATGCCTCTAAAAGCTTTTTATATAAAAATGATGGTTGTGAATACGCTGCCTGATACCTCAGGCATACATTGGCTTATTATAGACATCACCAGTGGTTCTATTACTAATATTTGAATTATTAATGTGTAACTACACAGTTATTAAAGACACCTAATATGACGACCTAATCAGGGCTGAATGGTACTGATAAATTTGAAACCCTGACCCTGCTCGACAAAACTTAGCCTTCCAGATAGCCGCTACCACTCTCTTTAGCTGCACAACCTACGCCAAATGTCTGTGGACACCCCTTCTAATGAGGGCCTTCTGCTATATTAAGTTGCTCACACTGATGTGCAAATGTGGAACACACACACACAGCTTGTCTAGCCCTGTAGAGAAATATTGCCAAAAGAATAGGACTCTGTGTAGCAGATAGACATGAACCTATTGGCACCATGCCTAATGGCAGGTGTGGGCTATAGAGGGCTATAAGGCCCCCCAGGATTGAGCTAGGATGAGCTCTCTTGATTTAATACCAGGACGAAGCAATGAATGAGCGGGTGTCCCAATACTTTTGTCAAGGTAACCAGGAACCACATAAGCAAGTCTAGAAGAGATTCTTAATTTATGGTTTCAGGCAAATGTGCGATGATTAAACACTGTTGAGCGCAATGCTAATGCGGGCCTTTACGCTAAGCTAATATGTAAGGCATGTTGTCGATAGGTCTATAGAGTTAAAGGGGTTAAACCCTAAACCCAACTCCTCCCATCAGAAAAAAGAAAGCCCCCCCTACCCCACCCTCGCTGAAATTTCACAGTCCCAGGGGTCAACACTGCCGTGAAGCGGAACATTGCTCATGGCGTGCATTCCATCAGCGGCCATTGTAACTCAAGAAGCAGCGCCTCCACAGCCATTTTCGCCGCTACTCTCGTTTCCTCGGCCGAGCTGTGAATTTTGGAAACCCCCCCCCCCCCCCCCCCACCAACTCCTCAGAGCAGAAGTTGGGCAAACAGCTACCCCAACGACCCCCCACTCCCACTCCCCCCACACCAGTAGTCTGGCAGTAAATTAGCAGTACAGCCGTGCATCTTCAGCTATTGCTAGCGTCTCCTCCAGCTGAATAAGCTTGAACAGGCCTGAGTGTGTTGTTTGGCACGGCTTTGATGGCTTATTACATTTCCAACGGTAATAAAAACGCCGCTGTGACATTGATGCGCTGAGCAGAAGCTGAAAATTTGGGTTTTGCGCTCCGCCGATTCTCAGGCAATGCACGTTGGCCTGTCACTGCGCCTCCCAGCTTGGTTAACCAAACACAGTGTGTGGGGTTAGCGCTGCAAGGAAGAGTTTGGTGGAAAATGAAATAAGCATGAATTATCTCTAACCCCAGATGCAGTCGATTAGCCTGGACATGTCCTGTATCTGCTGTGTGCTTCTTCAATTGACGGTGTGAGAAATACTAGGCTAACACTGCTAACAAGCACTGAATTCAGGCTGTCACCAATTTTAGCCTGTTGAATATTTTTCTAAATTTAGAATGTGTTTGCGTTATTAATCTTCCCAAAGCCGCTTTCAGACTGGACAAGTTTCTGGACGAGTTCTAAACCACTTCAGTGTGTCTTTGCAGAACAACCGAAGATCTGGAGGCATTTTGAGCAGATTGAGAGACAGTTCTTTTTTGAATTGGTGAAATTGGTGAAATTTGTCTTAGGCTTAACAGAAATCAGATATTTAGATGTGTCTAGACTGGCATATCTGACATTTTTAAAACCTCTGGGAACCTAAATTTGAGTTTCCTTTATAAAAAGTTAATGTGGCCCCTCAGGGCCCCCAGTGTAAATGTGCAAAGCATGTCTAATGAATATCTTCCCAAACTCTAATAAACGTCTGCTGAATTTCAGCAGGACTGCTGTCATCTTGATGTAGGATGAGGGGTCCTAAAAGTGGTCCTACTTATGTGAGTATCTGGCAAGCAAAAGCTCGAGCTACGACTGGCCTCTCCGCTTCACCCTGAAATTTACCGGGCAGCACCGAAGCCGGGGAGATCCACAGCCCACCCTACTGGCACGGCACATATCCGTCCCCTCGCTAAATGCCGTAGTGAAGCGGCAGGAGAGGGACGAGAGGGATGACCGAGCATGTGGGGCGGCCGCTCCCCCAGTCATGGCTCAAGCTTGTATCCATATATGGGCCGGTAACCCCGGTTCCAGATATCAGAACCTCAGTAAACCCTAAAGATCTGTGAAATCACACCCGCCAATCAAAATAGGAAGCTACAATACACAGCTTCCCTGTCTGAAGACTGTGTGCGTTGCCTTGGTAACATATACAGATTTTGCTCGCTAGTGATGTAGGGCTGTCAGTCATGACTGTTCATTAGAATATTAAGACCACGCGGGGCTGGGGGCGGGGCAGGAGTGTGTTACTGTGATTTATAAGGTTTAAACAGTGTGTGTGTAAACAGTAAGTGTGTGAACAGTAAGTGTGTGAACAGTAAGTGTGTGAACAGTGTGTGTGTGAACAGTAAGTGTGTAAACGTTCTGAGTGAGGGAGGATGAGGGAGGACAGGCAGCAGAGGGCTGTTTATGGAAGTAGAGCGAATCCCCCCCCCCCCCCCCAGTCCTCCCCCCGGTCAGCCTGAGCGGCCAGTTCCTGGCAGGGGCTTCAGCGGGGCAGGCTGACCTCACGCTGGGCGCTTGATAGAGCTCAGAGGGAATGTGTGAGCGGCACTGACCCGCTCACAGCCCGCCATGAGCCGTGTTCCAAAGAGGTCACCCCATCACATCTAATCTCACACACTCGCCAAATCAGCACTGACAGCGCCGGGGCCAGACACAGAGCGCCGTCCTGCTCTGTCCTGCACCGTCCTGCACCAGCCTGCACCAGCCTGTACTGTCCTGTACTGTACTGTCCCATTCAACTCCCCCCACCTCCACTTTTCTCACCCTCTCTGTCTCACTTTCCCTTTATCTCTCTCTCCCTCTCTCTCCATCTCTCTCCCTCTCTCTCCCTCTCTCTCCATCTCTCTTTCCCTCTCTCTCCCTCTCTCTCCATCTCTCTCTCCCTCTCTCTCCATCTCTCTCCCTCTCTCTCTCCCTCTCTCTCCCTCTCTCTCCCTCTCTCTCTCCCTCTCTCTCCCTCTCTCTCTCCCTCTCTCTCCCTCTCTCTCTCCCTCTCTCTCTCTCTCTCTCTCTCCCTCTCTCTCCATCTCTCTCTCCCTCTCTCTCCCTCTCTCTCTCCCTCTCTCTCTCTCTCTCTCTCTCCCTCTCTCTCCCTCTCTTACTCTCTCTTTCTCTCTCTCCCTCTCTTACTCTCTCTTTCTCTTTCTCTCTCCCTCTCCCTCTCTTTCCCTCTCTCTCCCTCTCTCTCCCTCTCTCTCCATCTCTCTCTCCCTCTCTCTCCATCTCTTTCCCTCTCTCTCCCTCCTTCCCTCTCTAACCCTCTCTTTCCCTCTTTCCTCATCTGTCCCTCACTTTCCTGCTCTCTCCATTTCCCGCTTTCCCAATTTCTCTCTATTCCCCTCTTCTTCCCCTTTCTATCTCTCTCTTTCACTTTCTCTCTCTCTTTCTCGCTCTTTCCATCTGTCCTTTCTCTCTCTCTCTCTTTTCTTCCCACCTCTCTCTTTCTCTTTCTAGCCCCCCCCCCTCTCTCTCTCCTGCTTTTTTTATCTTCACTTTTCCCCCTCTCTCTCTTCCCTCTCTCGCTCTCATTCCCTCTGTCTCCCTCTTTCCGGCTCTCTCCATCTTTCACTTTCCCCTCTCTTTCACTCGTACCCCATCTCCCTTTCCCTTTTGCCCCTCTATCTTTTTTCGCTCTCTCTCTCCTTCTCCCTCTCTTTACTTCTTTCCATCGCTCTCCCTCTTTCTGCATTTATCTTTCTTCTCTCTCTTTTTCTCTCCATCTCCATTTTTCTTTCCCCCTCTTTCCATCTCACTTGGTCTTTCCCTCTATCTCTGCCTCTCCTTTCCTCTCTCTTTCATCTCCCTATCTCCCCCCCATCTCTCCGTGCATCTCTCTCTCTCTTTCTCACACACAACAGTGTCTCTCACTCGTCCGCCTCCACAGGCTGCGCAGAGTGCCATGGCGAGAGAAGAGAGAGAATGGCAGGAAGGAGTGGAGGGGGTCTGGGGGGTACGCAGCAGGCCGGAGAGGGGGTGAGGAGGAGAGAGAAAGGCCAAGCGATTCATCTCCTCCTGGAGGTTCCTCTGTCCCTGAAAGGAGATGATCAATGAGCGCAGCTCTCTGGAGAGACGTGTCAGCGGCTGAAAGAGACGGGAGAAATCAGGCGAATAACACTGAGTGATAAATCAGGCTCGGTCATCACAGCCTTCCTCGTTCTGCTCGGCTCTGATGGACCTTAGTTTATACAGAGAACACCAGCCGAAAGCCGCCTGTTCAGCAGCTGACTTTACTAAGTGCTGTTTTACAGGTGCTAGCTTTTAAAGGTAAAGGCTGAAACCACTCCCTCTTGGTCAGTGAAGTTAGGGTTCGATTCAGAGTTCGGCTTAGAAAGTTCTAAATACATGCAGATCTATATAAACACACACAGACTGTATAAAGAGTATAAAAAGCATACCTGTGTGTATGTGTGTCTATGTGTGTGTGTGAATGTGTCTATGTGTGTATGTGTGTGTATGTGTGTCTATGTGTGTGTGTGAATGTGTGTCTATGTGTGTGTGCGTGTATGTGTGTCTGTGTGTGTGTGAATGTGTCTATGTGTGTGTCTATGTGTGTATGTGTGTCTATGTGTGTGTATGTGTGTGTGTGAATGTGTGTCTATGTGTGTGTGTCTATGTGTGTGTATGTGTGTCTATGTGTGTGTGTATGTGTGTCTGTGTGTGTGTGTATGTGTGTCTATTTGTGTGTATGTGTGTCTATGTGTGTGTGTGTGTGTGTGTGTGTGTATGTGTGTGTATTTGTTTTTGGTAGTCATAATTTATCTCCTGATCTTTTTAAAATGTCCACTTTTTCCCCACCACTATTAAAAAATGTCTTGTTTTTTTCTTAAAAATGTCCAAATTTTTGTCCCCACCACTACTATCCAGTCTTTCTCAACCAATTTTTTAAATTTACAGTTTGTCTCCACCACTTTTAAAAGATATTGAAATTTATCCCCACAACTTTTTACAATGTCTAATTTTGTCCCCACCCATTTTTAAAATGTCCATCTTTGTCCCCACCACATCTTAGAATGCCTGCTTTTGTCTAAGTTTGTTTTGTCCCCACCATTTTTTAAATGTCTGGGTTTGTCCCCAGTGCTATTTTGTTTTAAAAAATATTTTCTCCACACAACTTTTTAAAATGTCCAATTTTGTCCCCACCACTTCTTAGAATGCCTGCTTGTGTTCAAATGTTGCCCACGGCTATTTAAAATGTGTAGTTTTTGCACCTCATCCATTTTTAAAACATCCCTTTTTGTCCCCAACACTTTTTAAACTGTCCATTTTTTTTCTTAGAATGTCTTCTTTTGTCCTCACCACATTTTATGATTTTAGATTTTGTCCCTGTTACTTTTAAATGTCTGATTTTGTGCCTACCACTTTTTAAGATGTCCAAATTTTTCCTGGACAAGTTTAAAATTTTGCCCCCACCACTTTTATAAATGTCCGATTTTGTCCAATTATTCCTAACATGAAATACCACTATGACCGACTTGATGTAATCTCGGTAATAGCGCGCTTAATCGGCTTAACTTGTAACTCCCAGAAAGCCTTCTGCTGTGGGATGGGGGGGGGGGTTGAGGGAGGGGGGTTCCACGGGAGATTAGAGCCAGGAGGGGCGTGCCGTGGCCCGGAGGTGAGGCTTATAATCACCTGACGTGTGAATGCCTTTTGTTATGTGCGGTTTTCACTGTTGTGTGTTTTCACTGGCTGCTTTGTGTGTCTTAACCGGGCCGTAATAACGTGTCACTCAAATGTCAGCACCCTGAAGAGCGGAGGAGGAAATACTTAAAGCAAACACATAAAAAAAAGACTTCAGCTGAGGCATGCGGGTCTTTGCCAAGCTACTTATCCCGTAATAATTTGACCTCGGATTGTGTGAGCGGCCCGAGGAAAAGTGGGAAGGATGTTCCTCTGGATCGGAGCGATTAGTAGAAGCTGTATTTCTGCAGAAAATAAACTGAGGAACAGTTAAAGCCACTCTGGTTTCTGGATCAGCTCTGCAGTTTGCTGTTGTCCCTGTGTGTGTATGACAGTGGGCTTATTTAAAGGGGAAGTCCCTCTGATTTATTTCTGCATAGTTTAATCGTTAAAAGTGATTTGGTGTGAAATCCTCGCTTCTGAAGGAAATTCCTGAAGAGTTTAATTAATTAATTAAATAATTAGTAGTCTTATGATAATTTATTTGGTTTTGTGAGATATTTTCGGCCAACATTTACTTAATTTCTTAAATTCTTGGAGAGATACACATTCAGGGTGTTGTGAGGTAAGTTTCATTAATTATATTCAGGTTTTCACCACTTTCCCATCATCAACATTACATATATAACCCGAAAGTGGTTCAACTTGTGCGTAGGTTCACTGGTAACTTTGTATAGCAAATAAAACGGCTATTTCAGTGTTGCAGATATTGCGCCTTCTGGTTCCTATCAACACCACTGTAAAACAAAACCGACGCTAGTCTTGCGGGTCTTGTAGCAAAGCCAAAGAAGCAAACCTTCAGACAGTAAACCTGTCTGGACTTATGTTAGGGGTGGAGTTAAGGACTAGGTAAATTTGGTTCCTCGTTGAACTGTCACTTTAAATGTTCAGCAGTCAATGGCATAGCAGCTAGTCATAACATTTACACAGAGGCTTCTCTCAGCTCTCTGCCAGCATTCGCAATTAAGGAGCTCTTTCCCTGCTAATCATCCTCCTCAACACTGAAAGGCAGCTGCCAGTGGGAGACGAGAAGGAGCATTCAGATGGATATGGAGGGTCCAAGAGGCATGCGGAGAGCTTAGCCCCACTTCTTTCTCTCTCTCTCTCTCTCTCTCTCTCTCTCTCTCTCTCTCTCTCTCTCTCGCTCTATCTCTTTCTCTTTCTCTCTCTGTGTTTGTGCCTGCCTTTAGAGGTCAGAATAGCGGCCTCTCACAGACCCTGCTCTCGCCACCCTCCCCTCACTCCCATCACCATACCTCCTCCTCCCCCCCCCCCCCCAGGCCCCTCTGGCCTCCTTTCAGAGCGCAGCCCTCCCTACCTCCCTGTGTTTGAACGGGACAGCGGGGTCCGGTGGGCGGGACCTGGGCCCTAGCTGCAGGGATCCGCTGCTCCTTTTATTGTCCTCCCCACGAGAGGTGTCCGGCCAGAGTGGGACGGCCCAAACAAGCAGGCGACACTGCTTGTGTGTGAGACTATGCGAGTGTGTGCGTGCGACAGTGAGGGAGAGCGAGCGACTAAGTAACACCCTCTCTCTCTCTCTCTCTCTCTCTCTTTCTCTCTCTCCCTCCCCTCCCTCCCCAGCCGGGCCGTCACTGTGGAGTAGCAGTGGACATATCACAGTGCGTGCGTGTGTGTGGCGGGCAGAGTTTCGGAGGCTGGCAGACGCACACACTCATGCCCCGGGCGGCTGAAGGCTTGGTGATGGCCGGCAGGCTGCGGGGCCTCAGGAAAGTGCCTCCGTGGGGGAGAACCTGCTGGACCACGGTGCTTCTCCTGCTGGGACTGACCTCCATAAACCCCGCTAACGGTGAGTACCTCCAGTGCCGGCTCTCTTGTCGTTTTCCCTGCTTGTTCGCTCCTTTCTTTTTAGCTGTCTTTAGCTGGTTTGTCAGTCAGTATATATATCTGCGGTTTCTTCGAACGTGCGTATCGCCGCTGTCATGCAAAAAACTTGTATCTCCAAAACAGTAACTATACCGGAGAAGGAGAAAAACGTCTTAACTTTCAATAGAAGTCAAAGTAAAAAACTTTTATTCCGAGTCATTTTGGAGCATTTCTATTGGTCCATTCATTGTGAAATGTTGACACAATGTAAAGAACATCTGCTGGATTCACATTGTGTCAAAAAGTGAAGAACAGAAGAAATGGAGATGCCAGGTTCTTGACTGTGCATGACTGTGCCGATATGTAAAAAAGCCATTCAGTCAAAATGCATTGGACGCTATATAAAGTTGTGTTGTCCTGAATAGTTTGCCTCGCCATTCACACCATAAGCAGAGCCTGAGAAACTGTAACCGCTTGGCCGAAATTGTGTCGGAGGGGCTGCCCCAACTGAGCGGCGGTCAGCAGAGTCTGTCAGAGCTTTAGAAGTTGGTGCTATTTTCTGACTAGGTCAAAGCTGTTATGATCAGACTATTCAAATCCAGACTGTGGAGCGCACCCAACAAACCCGCCTCCCCTCCTCCTCTTCCTCCTCCTCCTCCTCCTCCTCCTCATCATCGCGCTTCATGTTTAGAATTTTTGTCTCAAGGACACCAAACCTGTATCGCTAGGCGTCTGAAGTTTCCGCACTCAGCTCTCAACACCACCAGCTTTCTAGAAACGACTTGGTAGTGAAATCTCTAAAAAAGCGCATTCGGTAGGAAGTGTCAAACAGTGGGCTAAAAAAAAGGGCCCGCAGAGCCGGCAGCTTGTGTTAGCAGGCTTGTGTTTTGGTTAGGAGCTTTTTAGCTCGCCGGTGCAGCATTTGGCACGGCCTTTGAAGAGCGGGTAAAACCGATCAGTTGCCAGACACTTGTTAAACACACAGTTGGGCGGCAAGCCGTAAAAAGCCAACCTCCTCCTGGATGTCACACACACACACACACATGCAAACCCAAACGCATTTGAATGTACAGCCGACACATGCACTCTTCCACACCTCAAATAATTGGAGTTGTGTGTGCGGGAGCATCAGAAATATCCTGCAGCTGGCCGAGTTTTCATACAGGCTTTTCAGCTGCTCTGGCTGCAGATCTGGGGAAAAAACAAAGCGCTGGAATACTGTTATCACTTAGAGCAGTTGTTTTCTGAGGCGCTCTGGAACCTGACCTTGCTCATTCATGGTCAAAAGTTTAGACTTGTCTGAAAGAATGTATGTTTCCACAGTCTTAAAGACGTAAGGCTCATTTTTAATAGCTAAGATGAGTGTGGAAAGTGACGTCCGTGCATTTGTTATGTATTGATCTGCAAAACAATCGTTTTTCTATTAAAAAAAACTTTTTGAATCTCTCTAACAAGCAGTGACAAGTATGTGTTTTCTTCAAGCCTGAAAGTGTCCCAGGTGGGTCCTCATAAAGCTGCTTGAGATAATACCAGGATTGTGCAAAGCATTCAATCAAATGGAACAGGTTCCCTGGTAAACTGAATTAGCCTGAACTGAAAAAAATCCATTCTGTCAAATTGAACACATTTCTATTTAATTAAGTAGACAGACTTACATAACACATTTCCATTCAGTCCAATAGAACACATTTCCATTCAGTCCAATAGAACACATTTCCATTCAGTCCAATAGAACACGTCCATTCAGTCCAATAGAACACATTTCCATTCAGTCCAATAGGACACGTCCATTCAGTCCAATAGAACACATTTCCATTCAGTCCAATAGAACACATTTCCATAGAGTCCAATAGAACACGTCCATTCAGTCCAATAGGACACATTTCCATTCAGTCCAATAGGACACATTTCCATTCAGTCCAATAGGACACATTTCTATTTGGTTCAATAGGACACATTTCTATTCAGTTCAATAGGACACATTTCTGTTCGGTTCAATAGGACACATTTCTATTCAGTTCAATAGGACACATTTCCATTCAGTCCAATAGGACACATTTCCATTCAGTCCAATAGGACACATTTCTATTCAGTTCAATAGGACACATTTCTATTTGGTTCAATAGGACACATTTCTATTCAGTTCAATAGGACACATTTCTGTTCGGTTCAATAGGACACATTTCTATTTGGTTCAATAGGACACATTTCTATTTGGTTCAATAGGATACATTTCTATTCAGTCCAATAGGACACATTTCTATTTGGTTCAATAGGACACATTTCTATTCAGTCCAATAGGACACATTTCTATTTGGTTCAATAGGACACATTTCTATTCAGTTCAATAGGACACATTTCTATTCGGTTCAATAGGACACATTTCTATTCGGTTCAATAGGATACATTTCCATTCCCTTTATAAGATTTTAATATTCCGTGATCAGCTCTGTCTGCATTAATAGATGTTAATAAGGCAGCTTACTGTGTCAGACGGACGGCTGTTCAGCTAATCTGTGAGCGGCAGTGTTATTAAAAGGGATTTGTCACATTTTTGTCCCTGAGCATCCCTCTATTAAATTACAAACACATCACAAGCTGTTTTGGTTCATGTCACGGAGTCGTAAATTGCATTTAATGGAAGCCGCATTCTTCCATCCTCTTTCGGTTTGTTACATCATGTCGGAGGCCATCTAGCCTACTTAGCGCTGCTTACAGCGTCCGCAGACAGTAATCACACCTTTGACTTATTTATGCTTGGCAGACTAATAGGACAGAAAATGGGAGCCTACAGTGTTTTACCAAACACTCAAGGCCGGCCGGCGGGCACAGATAAGTGGAAGCAAACAGTGAGCCTCGAGTCCAGGCTGCACACATCTGTGTGAAAGGACTTTCACTAACGACTTTCCCAACTGGCCTCTACACCTCTCAACTGACGGTCAAAGGTTCGGAGATACCATTTGGTATGTGTGACATAAACCGTGATATAAAAGTAACTATACCACTGATTTCCATTCAGTCACATAAAAGACTTTCATTCAATTGGACCACGTCGGCGCTTACGGCCAAAAAACTGACTGAATGTAAAAATATTTTATTCCAAAGCATTTTGAAGCATTTCTATTGGTCCATTCATCAGGAAACTACCAGAATCAAATTATGGAATGAATATGAATAAATGATAATACAAGGTTTTTGTGCGCTACATTCCCATTGAGTCCAATAGAACATGTTTCTCTTCAGTCAAACAGTCTTTGTCACCTCAGCATTAAACTCAATAGAAATCCTGACCAGTTCTTTCCAATCACCCGACCTCTGACCTGCTCAAGCTGTTCTGTGAGGTGTTGGAACAAAAGGTCTGAGAGAGGTGGCCCACCAGCTCCACAGATTGATCAGAGTGATTGAAAAACCAACTGTTCACTGGAACAAAGAGTGTGCAGCAGTTCAAGTCGCTGAGGGAGGGTTTCTGTTTAACCCTTTAAACAGTCTATGTCCCGCCGGTGGGCCGAAGGCGTTCTTACAAACTTCGATTAGCAGAGAATAATCCCAGCAGTTTGTACGGAAGTCCCTGAAACTACTGAGTAATACACCTTAGTGTGTGATGGACCTTGGAGTGTAAAAGGGTTAAGATTCTCATTCAACATTTTTTAATTTACAAAAAATAAATGTACATCCAGATAAATCAGGGACTGGATTCACAAAAGAAATTCTTCCTGATTTTCTTCATTTTATGCTTTTCGAATCTTTCTTCTGATCTTTTCACTTAAGGAAAATTCTAAAAACAGCTGCTATTCTCCAAAGAAATGTTCGTAAATATTGTCTTAACCTTTTGATGGGCTCACGCTTGTCTTAGAGTGTAAAAGGTCAGAAGGTCAGCCTCTAAAATGCTCAGTTTAAATGGTTGAATTACAGAATGAATGTACTTAGCCCTGAACACACAAGGCTTATCACACACTAAGGTGTATTACTCAGTAACTACAGGAAAGTCTGTAGAAACTGGTGGGGCTGATTGTAATAATAAATAGATTGTAATAACACTTTTGGCCCGCCGGTGGACCATAGGCTGTTTAAAGGGTTACCTGGATTGAAAGTGGAGATTGTTGGTAAAGTACTGTCAGTGCTGTTCGTGTTTACATGATTCAAATCTATCTCAGCTCTAGCGCTTGTTTTCTGAAAATATTTGGACGCTTAGTTTGGTTCTGGTTTTCCTACATTCTGCTCTCCAAGCACAGGTTTTACTGAATATTGAAAATAAAATAAAAAAAGTATTTTTGCATTTGTTTATCCTAAAATGATCTTAATAATATTATTAAAACTTTCTTAAAAGAGTATCTATCAGAACTTTCTTACGAGCTTCTTAGTGTTTATCTTAAGATCCTTCATAAATGTTTTCTAAGGAAAGCCTTTGTGAGTCCGGCCCCTGTTATTGTTATTGTTATATATAGGTTGTGTCAGTTGGACTAGATGGATCTAGATTAGGGTTGTCACAGTATCCACATTTCTGAATGAACGAGGCTGAACCAAAGGATACTATAGCAAAATAAAAAAGGAAAATGGCAAATGTTTCTTTGATGAATTAAACAGTTGTAGATCAGCATCGTCACACAAAAAACACCAATCTCCAGTTCTCCCGTAATAATAATAATAATAATAATAATAATAAAAATGTGAATCTGACAGTTGTTCTTCACGCTATTTTAAAATATATTATGGAGAATAAACATGAATGGGTAGTTTATTCCTGGCAAGCGATGTCTTTAGGTATTTTTTATTGGACTACACTGTTAAAAGTATAAGGTCCTTCAGGAATTTACTGTGGAGGAGCCGTGGAGGAACCTCTTAACCCTTTAACTCTCCTAGGCTTATCACACACTACGGTGTATTACTCAGTAACTACAGGGACTTCTGGACTAGTGAGGCTATTTTATTTTGGTGATAGAAGTTTCTAATGAAACTTGCCGGCAGGCCCTAGGCATTTTTAACGGATTAAGGTTCTTTGAGAAACCTTCAAGAAAAAGGTTCCTTAAGATGTTCCTCTACAGTTTTAGACTGAGGAACCTCCAAATATTCCTCAAGGTTCTTATCATTTTATCAGTGTAGATTGAGGAGTAGATTTCATGATGGATGGACCAATAGAGATGCTTCAAGAAGACATTTTTTGGATTTTTGGAGATACAATGAGATACAAACTTACTGTAATGTCAGCCTACTCCGTCAGCTCTACTATTCAAGAACACTGCTGCGTGATTAGCTGTGATTGGCTTTTGGCTGCAGGCCTGTGTGCAGTGTGCTGTTTGCTATGTTTACAGTGCTGGTTAGTTAGCACTCCCGTAGCTGCTCCGGATGGCTGTGGTCTCACTAAGGTTCACTCCGGCTCACAGGCGGTGCCGGAACGCTCCGAGCCCAGCTGCATCTCATTTACCAGCTCGGGCCAGGGGCGCCAACAAAAACGCCTTTTTCCCAGAGTGCTTTTCTCTGACAGGGCCACGGCAGAGTGAGGCAGGGGCTACTGACTCACCTCTGCTTCACGTGCTACACACACACACACACACACACACACACATGTGCATCCACGTGCCCCTTAACACATATACACATACACTCAATCACTCCCAGTGACAGGCCAGTTCACATTCAGTCATCTGTTTTCTTAGTTTAAGGCGATCCCTTCAGTGGGATAACGCCCGAAAAAGTCCCACTCCCAAAGACTTTCCTTTATCAGTGTTTGGAACCAGTCTGGCACCACAGCACTTCTAAGAGCACGGCAGGCTGTTAAAGTCAGTTTATACGTGTTAAAGCAGTAGTTTGGCTAAATTACTGCGTCAGGCGGTGTTAGAATCTACAGAAGCAGAAACCACATACACACATGTGAGGTGGTTTGTGGTGAATCGGCTGATTAGTGGCAGATACAGTAGTACTGTAAGTGAGCTGCAGTATCCTTGTAGCTCCAGTGAAAAACTAGTGAAGTAATCTTCACACACCAACATGCACAGCAGCTACAAGGCTGGTCTAGTAATGGAAGCCACCAGTTAATCTGGCATACCTGATTTTGGTTAACTGATCTGTACTGAATCCTGAATTTTGCTTTCCCTTTGCTGGAACCCTTTACCTCATTTTGATGACGATATAGTGCTGAAAAGGGGTTCTTTACCTTGTTTTGATAACAATATAATACCGAAAAGGGTTCTTTACCTTATTTTGATAACGATATAATACTGAAAATGGTTATTTACCTCATAATGATAACAATATAATACTAAAAAGGGTTCTTTACCTCATTTTGATAACGATATAGTACTGAAAATGGTTATTTACCTCATAATGATAACAATATAATACTAAAAAGGGTTCTTTACCTCATTTTGATAATGATATAATACTGAAAATGGATATTTACCTCATAATGATAACAATATAATACCGAAAAGGGTTCTTTACCTTATTTTGATAACGATATAATACTGAAAATGGTTATTTACCTCATAATGATAACAATATAATACTAAAAAGGGTTCTTTACCTTATTTTGATAACGATATAATACTGAAAATGGTTATTTACCTCATAATGATAACAATATAATACTAAAAAGGGTTCTTTACCTCATTTTGATAACGATATAGTACTGAAAATGGGTTATTTACCTCATAATGATAACGATATAGTACTGAAAATGGTTATTTACCTCATAATGATAACAATATAATACTAAAAAGGGTTCTTTACCTCATTTTGATAACGATATAGTACTGAAAATGGGTTATTTACCTCATAATGATAACGATATAGTACTGAAAATGGTTATTTACCTCATAATGATAACAATATAATACTAAAAAGGGTTCTTTACCTCATTTTGATAGCGATATAGTACTGAAAAAGAGTTATTTACCTCATTTTGATAACGATATAGTAGTGAAAAGGGGTTCTTTACCTCATTTTGATAACGATATAGTACTGAAAATGGGTTATTTACCTCGTTTTGATAACGATATAGTAGTGAAAAGGGTTTTTACCTCTTTTTTTTACCTCCTGAATTTTGCTTTATAGACTAAATGCTTTGAGAACCCACATATGCAAGTCTGTTTTCCTAGCAAGGTGGCTTGGTATGTGATGACGATAACAACCCCCCTCCCCATGATACTATCATCAATCTGCAATGACTGTACGGTGTGGTCAGACGAGGGAGACTGCACACAATTACATAGTCCTAGTCAATGATGACTTGTGGTTTCCTTTAATTAGCCTGTAGATTGTTCCATTAGCCACATTAGCCTCAGAGCTTTGGTGCAAAGCTGATGAATGAAGTGCCTTCTCCGTGCATATGCTCAGTAACTACAGGGACTTCTGTTCAAACTGGTGCGGCTATTCTCTGCTATTAAAAGTTTATAGTAACATTTTCAGCCTGCCGGAGAGCCATAGATTGTTTTAGGGGTTAATGTAATGCCTTTACTGCAGTGGTCCGCTCTGCCTGTGTGTTTATATGCATCCATAAGCCCATCATGCTTTGATGATGTAGCCTTCAGGCTCTGGATTAGACAGTTGCGGTGTTAAAAGCTGCAGAAGGCGTGGGGGGAGAAGAGTGTTTTTATCGTCGTATAGACTCAGCAGTGTGGGGGTGAGGTCAGCTTTGCCTGCCCTTATCTCCCCCTGACCTTCAGAGTGGGAATGCGCAGATGAGTTCCCAGAGGAGAGCTCACACTCCGACTGAAGTGCTCAAGGTGACATTCCTCCAACTGTTCCTGTGTACCTGTGTGTTTAAGCTTGTAGGACTAAGAGTGTATGTGTGTTTTATGTGTACACACATGTCCAAATACTTGTGGACACCCCTTCTAATGAACACATTCAGCTACTTTAAGTTGCACCCATTGCTGAGACAGATGTGCAAATGCACACACACACACTGCTTGTTCAGTCACTGTAGGGAAGTATTGCCAATAGATTAGGACTCTCTAGAGCAGGTAATAATGAACCATCATGAGGGGCCTCCTCAGCAGTGTTCTCTGGAATGATGGTTAGTGCTTCATCCCATACTTTCGAGATGAGTTGGCGGAGATTAGGTGGGGTGGTAATCATCCAACATCATGCTCTTGTATCTCTGAATACAATCAAACCCTCACAGCAATGCTTCAGAATCTTATAGAAATCTTTCTCCCCTGTACAGTGGAGACTGTATGTTACCAAGAATGAGAATGTTACCAAGGGAACACCAGGGCCATTTCTGTTTTTTTTTTAGTACACTAGCTAGCTAGGACATGACTAATCAACAGAGGCATTACTGAAAATCACGTCACCCTCCTCCTTAGTTCTACTCAGCAGATGTTTTCAAGGCTGACGGCGCATTGCCAAAGATGAAACGCTGAGGGTTTCCTTTATACCATAGAAGAAACATCCTACATCCAACATCCAGTGCTTGCCTGACAAATCCCAAATAGGACAACCTCAGAATCTGATCGTGAAAACTGTGTAAAGGGACTTTCTGAAGGAATTTCTTCTGAAGAACGTTTGGTGAATAAGGCCCATTGTTTATTATGGGTCCAAAAGTGGTCCTTCACTCAAAGAACCATTCAAAGCAAGCAAGTCCGCTCAAGGTTTTTCAGACTGATACAGGTCGAGGGAAAGGTGTCAGCTGACTGTAAGCTTCCATTATTAGCAGTCATCTACATCAGCCCTGCAGCTCAGTGCAAGGCTAAAAAAGCAAACCTCTGAGTGGATGGAAGGAAGGGCTCACAGACGTGAAGCGTCAGGGGGACGATGGGGAGAGATGTGGGCAGTGGTGGGAGAGAACAGAAGTGAAACAGCAGCCGCAGCTCCGGGCCCGGTCCAGCCGGACAGCTTCCTGACAGGACGCGGATCAGGTTCCCCCAAACAGAACCTGATCTGCTGCTCAGATGCTTGGGCCCCTGCACCTGTGGCCTAGACCGTGGAGGGCACATACAGCCAGCGAGTCAGCCGAGCAGGCATGGGTTGGGAGGGGGGGTCGAACTTCCTTAAACTGACACCCTCATTACCACCAGAGCAAAGATAATTATGTGAGCAGTCAAAAGTTTAGACACATCTGCTCTTTGAATGGTTTTCCTCATTCATTTTTCTTCTTTCCAAAACTAGGAAATAACACTAGGAATTATATGGGGACTAAAAAGCAAAATGGCCATGATCATTATCACTTTCTTGAACCATATTGCTGTCAGAGGTGAACGAGGGGACCTGAAATTGGGTCTCTTAGATTTTGCCGTATTGGCAGGAGGTCGGTGATTATGGGTGCATTGTCGGTCGACATTATCAATTAGCTGATGTAACAGTTGGACCCTAGTCTACTACAGCTGTTTAAGGTAGGATCCCAGCCAACATGCTCATATGGGGCACACATGGATAGAACATGGGCTTGGTAGGTTCCAGGTGAACATGGGCTGAGTGGCTTTGAGTGGGTTTGCATACGTGTTGTTACTGTGATCCAGTTGGTCTTCCCGAATAGGAGCAATCTTTACAACCCCCTCATCTAGGTCCCTTTTGCAGTGTATACAACCCAGATGCATGCCATGTTTAACCCATCCTGGTCCCATCATCGACCCTGGTGGACATCCGAATGGAACCCATGGACAAAACTTTCACAATCCCAGTTGGGCTACCCATACAGGTCCCACATGGGCATGTTATCTGGGATGTAGCCCCTCAAGCCTGATGGTATGTGACTGTAATGCTTTTAAAGAACTTTAGTAAGCATTCTTTATTCTGAGAATGAAAATGTAATAATTTTATCCTTTTAATAAACTAATGCCAAAAGTGGAAAGTGTGTAAACGCTCGCACAGAACGACATTTGAACGGACTAAAGCAAACAGCAAAGGGCAAACAAAGCGTGCGAGGAAGTTATTAAAGCTGAGGCCTTTGAGTAATAAGAGTAACGTAAACTCACGCTCGCTGCTCATACAATAACCTCTCTCACACACACACATATACACATGACAGACAAGAGACAGGTGGTCGCCGACTCTGGCACTTTATGAAACGGGGGGCTTTATCCGGGATCCCTCTGGTATTGTGTGCATGAGCGTGAGAGCGTGTGTGTGTGTATGTGTGTGTGAGAGAGAAGCGGCAGGGCTGTGGATGGAGGGAAGGCCGAGGGGTCTCTCTGTGTCTAAACATGGTGTGGAAGAAACAGTGGGCAGCTGGACTCGGGGACAGGCATGGAGCTGCAGAGGGACGGGCGGCCACTCCATACCTCATCACATGCTCCTGTCTCCCAGTCCTACTAGAAGAGACGACTATTTTTTTTTTTGCTTATTTGTCGTCTGAGCCCATAATAGAACGTCGCAAGCTCAAATATCAAAGCACAGTGTGAGACTGATGGCCTGTTTTGTCACTCATTGTCCACTTTATTAGAAACCCGTACCTTCTAGCTCCACTCTCTGGCTGGACTATGTGATCTACTTTGGGTGTTGGAGCATTCTCAGCCCAGCAGTGAGACTGAGACACAGTAGAGACATGGTAAAACACCCTATGTCTAAAAGTTTGTGGACATGCTGCTGTACAAAGTGGGCCTAAGGTCACCATGCCCAGTGCCAGGAGTATTCTAAAGAGGTATTAAGCCCCCCAGCTTTGAGCTGTGGAGCAGTGGAACTGTGTTCTCTGGAGAGAAGCTCCTAGAGGCTTCATCCAAATCCCAAAAATCGTAAACTCACTAATGCTCTGGTGGTTGAATATGAACGAGTCCATCTAGTGGAAAGCCTTCTCAGAAGAGTGCAGGCTATTCCTGCAGGAAATGATGGACCTTCCCCTTTTTAATACCCTAGATTTGGGGAGGAACATTGGAGAAGCAGGAAGAGCACTGCTAGGTTCAGAGTGGTCCATCACCCCAACATATCCAGCCAAGAGCAGCTCTGTGGTCAGAAAATGAGGATGGTATCAGCGCAGATTGTGCAGGGAAACATATGCCTCCTTTTCTGCAGCAGCATGATGAAGCGACAAGGTTGAGGTTTCTAATAAAGTGGCCAGTTAATGTACAACAACAACCCTTCCCTACACACCTGATAGAAATTTCCCTTCAGCACGTTTACCTTATCTGGTCGTCTGAAATGCCTGCATCCATGCTTGCTCTGCTCCTACCATTTGACCTCCTGACAGTGAGTAGATATCCCAAATCTGTTACAGCTCATGTTTATGGATACAAGGCCCTTTGTTTTGGGTAGTGACTAGAGGCCAGGAAATAGAGGCCAGTAAATAAATAAAAGATCCGGTGCGCTGCGGTATCCAAGGATCAAGAGTTATCAGTCCCCGTCTCTGAAAACACCTGCTTTCCCCGTAACCTTTGAGGAGGGAACACAGACCGCTGCTTTGTCCAGCTCTGCTCCTGCACTGCTCCAAATTAGGCTCCCCCCCCCTCTTTATCAGATGGACTTTGGCGAGTGCCTTTGAAGTGCAATCAGATGGTGCAGGTGTTTCTCAGGTAAATGAGCTCGCGGCCAGTGGGCCGCGATGACCGCGGCCAAGTCCTCCCCTCCGGCTCCAGCTGCTCCGCCACGATAAGACACTCTCGCCTGTCTGATCCGCTCTGAATGGGAAACGGAAAAGCGGCCTGCGGGTTATTTTACTGAGATGCAAAGCAGAATGCTAGCAAAGGCTCACCAGGGTCCTGTGGGCTGGCCAAGGCCCAGAGTGCCGCGGTAAGTGCAGGTCTAAACAGGTACAGGTGTCAAAGACGGATGGGCCGAGCGCTCCGAAAGGGAATAGTGCGTGATTAATCTTTATTTAGACAGCCAGGAATAAATGAAACCGTACGCTAAGTGTTTCCATTACATTTGACTCACAGGGTTGGCACAGAGTCATGTCGAAAGAGTTAGCAGCCTAAGTGATACAGAAGAGATCTTTACAGCACTTCAAGCGATGTGTGTGAACGTGAGCGGTATATTGGAGAGAAAACAAGTGGACACACTGGGTGTGTTTACAGGCTTTGGCAGTACTGCACCATACTGGATTCAGGGAGCTAGTTGAGATGGGTTGAAAGATCAGGCTACAGTTGGATGAACTTGGATTCGTTTAGACGTGTCATTCATTTAGGGTGTGATCATTTGGCATTTGTAGACTACACAAGAAGATGTTGCTAGAAGAAGAACATGAGAGGTTTTAGTGCATATCTAAAGACGCTCTTCTCCAGAGAAATGTACAAAAGTGCTTCACTGTTCACTCCGTAGTTTAGATACTGCTAAATATAAGAGTCAGAATGGAGACCATAATATTCAACATACACTACTGCTTACCCCACCCAACACCACTATGCTCCCCCCATCCTTTTTCATTACTCCACTACACACATTCTTGTACTGCATTTCTCCCTGTTTGCACTAGCTACCTAACATTTACTCCACCTTGAGTTCACATACATTCGTCTTTCTCTAACGTCTCTTCCTTCTAATACATCAGATGCAGTCCTGTAGCAAATCTAGCCTGCAGTCTAGGTAGCAGAGTACTAAAATAGTTTGAGCATTTTGTAGCATTTTCTGGTTCTCAGAATTCCCAACAACTGCTATTAGCATTGTAAAACAGGTAAAGGGCTATCGTACCATCTCTAATATTAATATTAACAATAACAATAAGTGATGGGATCAGTCCTGCTGTTTCAGACTCCTGCACCTCCTCCTTTCTCCACTTATTTAACGATCATGTCTATGTTGAGTTGAATCAGATGTGTTAGAGCGGGGGAAACTCTGAACCGTACAGTCCCGGCGTCCCCCAGGACAGAGATGGAGAAACAGTGGACTAGACTGAGAAGATTGATGGAGGCTAACATTGCTTTTCTGTGCATGCATCGGAGGGACTCCCTTGATGTGAACCACATAAATCCGTCAGCCATTGGTCACGGGGGCTACAGGATCCAGCCTCTTCGGCGAGCGTGCTCGGGTCAGATGAAGGCAGCAAATGCGGAACAGATTGGTGGCGCTCTCCATCATGCGGGACGGCCGCGCCAGGAGAGGGACAGCGGCCTCCGTTTGGAGATCGCTCCAGCAGACAGAGGGAAGATGGATAGAAGCTCTCCGCTTTGTCACGCCGCCCCAGACGTTAGCCCCTGTTTGTTGGTAGAGTGGCGAGAGCTTTGAAGTGAATGGGGGGTTAAGGGGGAGCGAGGGAGGGGCCGGAGCACGGCTGGGTGACGGATGAATCCGTCTCAACTCCGGGGTGAAGGAAGCAGGGTCAGAGCTTTTCAGAAGATGGCCAGATTTACTCACGGCACCTGGAGAACTCGGCCTGTCCTCTCTTTTCTCTCTTCATCTATGTGAAATGCGTCAGGCGTGCCGCTGTCTGCTCCATGCATTAAGAGAGACCTTATCCAAACTCACTTTCCCAGCTGCTGTAAACGCTTCATTTCGCTCGAATTTAAATGGCACACTGCCAAAAAAAAAAGGTAGAAAATCAGTCATACTAAATTGGGGCTCTGTTGGAACGCCCAAATGTCCAAGTTTCAGTGATGTAGTTGATGCTTTAAGCTGATGCTATTTTTCGGTGGTCTCCCCCTTCTTTTGTATTAGTACACTTGGTGCAGTGTATCAGCTCTAGAGCACGATGCTTCCACCACCATGCTTAACAGCTGGTACAGCGCCCTTAGGATTGAATGCTTCACCTTTACTCCTCCAAACATGCTACTGGTCATCGGGGTCAAACAACTCAGTCTTTGTCTCGCCTCAGTGTAAACCATTCCTCCAGAAGGTTGTCAGCTGATGACTTTAGTCCAGCTTGAAGAATTTGTTTTTTGGAGGAGGGGCTTCTTTCTCAGTCCACGGTGACGTTAACCTTGCTTGACTGTATTGACTCATTCTGTCTTGAAAAAAGAAAAGTTTGAAAAAATCATTGAAAGCTCAGTATTAGCTTGACATTAGCCTGCCCATGGTGTGTGTAACTACACTAGAGCTGCACTGTATTGGGGGTAACAATGACATTGCAATATAAATGTATTTCCTGCAAAATATTGTAATATATTCAGATATTGAATAATATTAAAAGGCTTCTAGTATACAGCGTCTTCTTATAGCCCAGTTTGATTTAGGCCAAGCTGGTCCAACACTGGACACCCAAGGTGTAACAGCATAGATCGTAGGAGTGTTAGAATGTGGATCAAGTACATCTGCGAGGCCTAATGTGAAGCCCCTGCAGCACAGTGATAAGCATGGCCTATATGTTTAGGTAAGAAAGTGTGTAGCCCCTTTAGTCTCCTGAGCGTGTCTCCATATATATATATATATATATGTATGTGTGTATGTGTATGTGTGTGTATGTGTGTATGTGTGTTTGTGTGTGTGTGTGTGTGTGTGTGTTTGTGTGGCCCAGCAGTGAGTCGGGTTTCTTTCTGACCTTGCAGGTTTGTCATCACTGATCTCAACATGTTTTGTTGGTGTTGTGTATGAGCGGAACGAGCTGACAGATAGAGCGAATGAAAGCTGCTGTTTCAGTGATGTGATCGAGGATATGCTACAAACATTGGCCTTGGGCTCAGGCAGTGTGCTAATCAGCATGTTCTGCTGATAATCAGTGGCTGTTCTGTGCCAAAGGTTTGGGGACACCTTGATTTTCTTTGTGGGTTTGCGCTTAACCTAACTACTTATCATGTAAAAAAAACAAAAACTTTATTTAAAGGGGTGTAAAGCCCCCCAGCATTGAGCTGTGATGCAGTGGGGGACTGTGTTCTCTAGAATAATGATTGGTGCTCCATCCAGTATTTTTGGAATGAGTTGGGCAGTTGGGGATGAGGTGGGGTGGTGATCATCTAACCTGGGGTGGTGTATTCACCATGACCTCACTAACACTGAATGCAATCAAATCTTCACATCAATGCCCCAAAGTCTAGTGGAAAGCCCTCTCTGCACAGTAATATGTTTTTGTAATACCCTTGAATTTTCGGTGGGGGGTGGGGGGGGGGGGGGGACAGGTGATAATATGTCCCAATACTTTTGTCCGTACTTTTTTAACCTCAAGTGACCCCTCAAACCAATCATAATCAGGTCATATTTTTTCATGAGCAGGTTTTGACCACAGACTGTTTCTTCTCAGTCTCCTCAGTATTCATGCCTGATCAGGAACCAGTAAGTACGAACTAGCGAGTCCACATTGTAAAAACAGCCCTGTAACTGTGGTAAATGACTGTAATGCACAGCCTAAGTGTTGATGAAAATGACCGCGTCTGCATTCCACACTTTCACAGCAGTGAAACAGGGCTTGGGAGAGTGGATTGTTGATAGAGCTGTCCCTTCTCTCTGCTGTGACTGGGTGATGTCTGCACTGCCAGGCGAAGCATGTAAACAGAGTTCTTTCTGCTTCTACTTGAACTTAGCCAGCACATCCTAACACTGCCTGAATGATTTGTTGGGCCTTGCGACCTGGCCAGAGTGCTGCACTTCAGCCAGCGCTGGCAAAGGTTGGCTTCCAGCACTCGCCATGACGGTTGCTGGAGTAACTCCGGGTTGAGCATAAGTTTACCTCAGTAATCAGATATATAGAGCTCAACTTCTACCAGAAAACAAAAGCTTGAAAAAGGGGACAGGCCTGCTGCTGTGGGGTTGTTTACTTTGCCATGGCTACACTGGACCTCAACACCACTATCAATCTCTATGCTGCCTAAAGAAGAGCTGTTTCACTTTTTGTGTGTTTTTGTTCTAAACCACAGAGCTCCACTGGTGACATATAAACACAACTGGCCACTACTGAGTAAGAGGTGGGAACGACATCATTAAGTATTGACCATGACTTAGTAAGTCTTTGAAATTAGATAATTAAGCCATGACCACTACTTAGTAAGGAGAGGAATGAGATAATTAAGTCGTGGCCATGACTTAAAAGGGTGTGGGAATAAGATAACTAAGTCATGGCCACTTCTTAGTAGGACTTGGGAATAAGATAATTAAGTTGTGGTCATTACTTTGTAAACTGTGGGAACAACATAATTAAGTCGTGGCCATGACTTAAAAGGGTGTGGGAATAAGATAATTAAGTTGTGGCCACTTCTTAGTAAGACTTGGGAACAAGATAATTAAGTTGTGGCCATGACTTAAAAGGGTGTAGGAATAAGATAATTAAGTTGTTTCCACTACTTAGTAAGGTGTGGGACCAAGATCACTAAGCTATGGCCATGACTTAGTAAGGCTTGGAAATGAGATAATTAAGTTGTGGCCACTACTTAGTAAGATTTTTTAGATATTTGCAGTTCCTTTAACAGCTCCCTCACCTTTAGGAACAGTAGCAGCAAGAACATCCTGGGTGTGTCCGAACTTTTGATGGGCAGTGTGTATGTGTCTGCTGTGTCTGCTGTTTTTTTTATTTTTTGAGGTTTATGATGGAAGCCATTAAAAGTGTGTTAAGTCTCTCCTGAAAGACAGTGGAGTCATGTGTCTACTGGAAACGTGGCTTATCGGAGTAGAGGCCGGTTTTCAGAGGTGTGGTCAGACAGTGCTCTGCCCACAGAAGAACTTAAAAAGCTAACACGTCTGCATGAGGTTGTTTTGTGGTGAAGGTGCCGTGTGCTAGCTGCGATGTTTAACCACAAAGACTAATGGTGCATTATCCAACCCTGAGGGACTCTCTCTCTCTCTCTCTGTCTGTCTCTGTCTCTCTCTCTGTCTGTCTCGCTCTACCTTTATTCCTCTACTTCTGTTTCATGTTTTCTCACTCTGGTCTGAAATAGGGAGCGTTTTGTACCACAAGTGTAAACATTCAGTGTATGGACTACACATATCAGCCATAAAAATAAGACCACCTCCTTGTTTCTACACTTTTTGTCCATTGTATCAGATCCACTGACCACATCGGAGCACCTTGTAGTTCTACAATTCCAGACTGTAGTCCATCTGTTCTCTCTTCAATGCTCAGGACCCCACAGGACCACCACCACCACAGAGCAGGTAGTACTTATGTGGTGGGTCATTCTCAGCACTGCAGACAAGCTGAAAATAGTCCAGCAACCAGAAATATCCAGCCAACAGCATCCTGTGGGCAGCGTCCAGTGACCACCGAAGAGGGACTAGAGGATGACCAACACAACCTGTGCAGCAACAGATACAGAGCTTCTGTCTCTGACTTTACGCCTATAAGGTGGACCAACTAGGTGTAGGAGTGTCTAATACAGTGGACAGTGGGTGGACAGTCACTCTAGCAGCACTGCTGTGTCTGATGCACTCGTACCACCAGCGCAATGCACACTACTAACACACCACCACCAGGTCAGTGTCACTGCAGTGCTGAGAATGACCCACCACCAAAATGCTACCTGCTCTGTAGTGGTCAGTCCTGTGGGAGACTGACCATTGAAGAACAATCAGCTCCACTTTACCTTGTGTAGAAACAAGGAGGTGGTGTTAATGTTATGGCTGATCAGTGTATGTGCACGAGAAACCATATTTCACTAGATCTACTAATGCTTGAGCGACCAGTGGCGGCTGGTTGGGCTGTGGAGCAGTGGATCTACATTCTCTGGAGTGATGGAGTGGCAGGACTGAACGTCCTGCTCTGGAAACCTTACTTCAACAATGCTGTCAGAGCTATGTGCAATCAAATTCTCTCCGAAATATCCCAGCAGCTAGTGGAAAGCCTTCCCAGAAGCGTATAGGCGGTTGACAGACTTCTTTGTTTATACCCTTTCTTTCTGAAGACGTTTGAAGGTCTATCAGTGATCATGAAGGATGGCTCGAGGAAATGAATGAAATAAAAACTCACCGCTGTCATTTTCTCATATTGCTTTGGAAGAATCCCAGTAAAATCATAGAATCTCTTTATTAGAGATTTTGGTGATATTTGAAGCTGCATTAGGCCAATTCAGTGGGAGCGTCTGGTGGATCTGGTTCTCCAAAAGCACTTGATCAGTCTACATCATATTAAAGAAATAGAACGACAGAGGGAAAAGGGGTCCCTCTCTTAAAGGTGCTGGGCTAAAACGGCTTCCATTTGGTGGAGCTGGTGTGTAAGCGAGGCCCCTGCTGTGTTTATATCTCCTCAGGTCTTTAAAAGGCCTGCCTGACAGCACAGGCGTTATTAATGGAGCTCTCTCCACCTCTCTCTTTCTCTCTCTCAGTTCTGTCCCAGGCCGGGCCGGCTGCTGCTGGCTGTTAGGCCTGGGCCGGTAGCTCAGAAGCCATGGGCCCCTCTACAACCCCACCACGGCCCCTGGGAACTAGGTCCGGAGTTCAGCACCCACCCCGACTCATACCTAACATGTTCCACAGTCATCCATCATGCGCTAAGTAAATGTGGTGTGGTGGGTTTACAGCAGGGGTGAGGGGGGTTGTGGACGTCCTTAATGGAGGCAAATGAGAGGATAAACAGCCCACTGGATGGATATTTACACTACTGCACTACAAGGTCCTCTCCCCCCTCTCTTTTTTTATGGGAACTGTTAATAGAGAAAGGGTCTCCTTGTATTTTTAGCAGCTTCATGATCATTAAAGCGCTGTATTAATGAAGGTGAGAGGGTGAGGTTCAGTAAGTTGTGATTAAAAAATGTCTTGATTTTAATGGTTTCTGGATCAAGGAAGGCAAATATGTAGCCCCTGAAACACTGCTTCCATATTTGGCACGACAGATACATAGCTTGGGACACATGGGTGTGAATAGCATGGTCCACAGATTCTCATCGGAACCCCAAATTCCGGGCACGTGCATCCGACATGGTGTGACGATGTGGACTGTGTAAGTCTAATAATACCTGCAGTGCACACCATGAAGCCCCCAGGCCCATTCAAACGCTTGCAAGTTGACTACATTACACTGCCACCTTGTAAAGTAAACAAGATGTGTTAATTGTCTGTGACAAGTTGTCCCGTTGGTTGGAAGCATATCCAACAAAAAAGGGAACTGCGCTGAGTGCTTGTCCAAGACTACATACCATATTGGGGATTGCCGGACAGCATAATCCACTGCCATGACGAAGGGTAGAGTCAGGAGTCTAGTTTCCAAAGCTGGAGTTTCAAAAATGATGCAGAGAAATGCAGTGAAATAGGACCCCTACCAAACATGCAACACCTGGTACACCCTCTGGTTAAACTGCCCCCATCCATACTTAACAGCACTTAAAGCTTTTGTCTTTGAGAGAGAGAGAGAGAGGGGGGGGGGATCAAGCTCAGGTGTTTCAGTCTATCCTTCTACTGTGAGAACAAGACTCGATCAGAACAATGAGGACATCACCTCAGCATCACTGAATATGTTAATAACTCCAAGACTGAACTTGGGAGCTATGGAAAAACCTAAAAAGCTGTGATTCATGTAAAATCCCAGCATCTGCTGTTAGAATTAGCAGTGAAGGCTAATAAGCTAATAGACTGCTTTTTTCCTGACACTGAAAAAGGAATAATTGGAACTGAGTGGTTGTTTTGACTGGGTGTTAAATACATGAAGGGTGCTCTCTAAGTGCTCTCAGCCTGTTGTTTTCTGTGGTCTGTATTCCACAAGAGTGTTAATACCTCCTCTTCCTCGTCTCCATGTGTATTTAGCATGACATTTTTTTAAAGGTGACACAATACCCCTATTCCCACAACTGACCACAGCTCCTGCGTCCTTAATGAAATGTCTGTGACACTGAAGTCAAAATAGCACAAGGATCCAGCACCACCGCACCTCTCTCACCCTGTCGAAGCGTCACTGTTCACAGTGGCCGGTTTGAGTGCCTGTTCCTTTTTATTAAAAATGAACACCCCCAGCCTGGACCCCTTTTCATTACTTATCTCGGCTACACACATTCCTAGCCTTTACCTCTACGTTTAGACTAGCTAGGTAACGTTTACTTCACCTTGAGTTCACATCTTTTTCTCTCTTTCACGCTCTCTCTCGCTTCCGCACTTGCTCTCGCACACCACTCAGACTCTCTCTCCCTCCCTGCTGGGTTGTCTTATTTCACAGTTTGTGGGTTGGTAAGCACTTCAGATATCCAGTAAAAGGTGAGTTTTTCGGAGTATGTTTCCTTTCATAACATACTATGTACAGCGAAATGTGTCCTCCGCATTTAACCTATCTGTGGTAGTGAACACACACACACACACTAGTGACCTAGGGGCAGTGAGCACACACACATCCAGAGCGATGGGCAGCCAACTCCAGCGAGCAGAGAGGATAAAGGGCCTTGCTCAAGGGCCCAACATTGGGCCCCCCGGGAATCGAACCCACAACCCTGTTATCAATAGCCCGGTGCTCTAACCGCTGAGCCACCACTGCCCCACACTGATTCATACTCAAATAGTCAGATTGAATTGAATCAAACTGTGATTGAATTGCATCAAATTGTTTTCCTAAAGAATCAGGAGGTGATCGAGTCGTTGTGAGGTCACAGATTTACTATCTGAATCTGCTCTGTTAACTTCGGTCACCACTGAAGTTGGAGTGAGAAAGTTGAGTGGCGTTCTGGCAGTCTCAGACGGCCTTCAAGATGCGCTTGGTAGGCGCTCTTGATGCAACAGTCAAGGCCATGCCATCTGCCCGTTTATCGTGATACCGCCTCCCATATCTGCACGGTACAGAGTGTTCTCTTTAACAGTACACACTGTCCATGTGATGCCAGGCCCTGACTCACTACAAATTCATCACCGACATTAAGCACTAACAAGCTGTTCGGCTTACTGGTTAATGTTCGAGTGGGCCTTTTTGTTTTTTGACAGGTATGGCAAATAGTTATATGGGTTTTCTAAAGCTCGTAAGGTCAGTGAGAGGTTTGTGAGATAGTCCAGGACGGCCACGCACCTCCGTTCTCCCTTAAATTTCCCAGTGTGATGATCAATGTGTTATTGCTGCTCGCTCAGCCCAAATAAGGATGAGCCTTGTGTTCCAGAGCTTTTGGAAAGTGGATTTCTATCAAATTCAAAGCTAGACGCATCTCAGCGTTATGTATTTAGATGAGTGTATTTTGTTCTGCTTGCGTGTGTGTGTGCGGGAAGGGAACGGGCCTGTAAATCTCAGGATGACATTGTGGCAGCTCTGTTTGTGCGCAGTGTAATAGTGAAATAAATGGCCGTGTCTGAGAGCTTGTGAGAGGCAGTGAATCAATGTTGGCTTAGTTTCAGCCATGCCATCTGATTTATGTCCTACAATAAGTGAGTGTGAATAGTAGTCTGGGATATGCTAGTGGCCTGCAGAGACTCCTTGCAGACGCACACACAAACACACACACACACACACACACACACACACACACACACACACACGTACACACAGGGCTGATATTCGGATCAATCCTTAACTTCGCTGTCATTGACCTGAAGTCCGCTGAGAGTCGTTTGGCCACTTGCTGAGTCTATTTAAATGTAACATCTATCAGCAAACTCAGTGCAGGAGGTTCGGGACACTACGAGCCAGAGGTTGAGGAAATCTATTGTGAGGGCTGCGTTGTTCGGTAATCGTTATCGTGATGTTGGCCTTCTCAGGCTTTAGTAAGGATCCTAAATAAAGTTCATAGTGGGGCTGGGCGCTATGGCCAAAATGTTTAGCAAGGTATTTTTTTTTATTCTTATGGCTTTATTCTATATCTCTGTATTTCTTTACATAGAATATATAGCAAAGCTATAGAGCATATAGCAAAAACAAGCTACAAAGAAAGGCCAAACCATGGATGGACAGAAACACGAGATAAACGCCCAGTATGCAGCTGAGAAAACTGAGAATCCAGCAGCCGTTTTTTACATTGGAATGAATAGAAATGCTTCAAACAATGTATGAGCTACACTTGTGTGTTGGAAATTGTATTTAACCATACGGACAAAAATATTGGGACATCTGCTCATTTATTGTTTCAAGGGTTTTAAAAAGAGCTTTTCCTGCTTTTGTTAGAGTAACTGTCTCTACTGTCCAGGGAAGAAGGCTTTCTACAAGATTTTGGAGGAGCATTGCTGTGGGGATTTAATCAAGAGTGTTAGTGTGGTCAGGATGTTGGATGATGACCACCACCCAACCTGATTCACAACTTCCCAAACCATCCACAGCAATATATTGTTGTCCAAATATTAAATAGAGCACCAGAGAATACAGTACCACTGCTCCACAGCTCTATGCTGGGGGGCTTTATACCCCTCTAGCCCACATCTGGCATTAGCCATGGTGCCAACAGGTTCATGTTTATCTGCTCCAAAGAGACCTGTTCTGTTTTCTGCAGTGTTTTTCTACAGTGACTATACAAGCTGTGTTTGTGTGTGCATCTGCACATTACTGTTAGTGATGGGTAGCACCTAAAATGGGTGTCCACAAACATTTGGACATGTTTTATATTCTGTAGTATTTTCCTTATTCTAACGTTCTTATTAAGCACTGCATTTGACCAATCACTAAACACGCACAGATGTTTCTGTGGGAGTCTGGGTAAATGAAGGCATTCAGCCAACAAACGTAAATCATTGTCGTCATATTAAAAAAAGAGAGTCTCTGTGTGCTCTGTTAGCCACACCCCCACAACCGAGGCGTCACTAGACAGCCCGGGATGTTCGCAATTCCAACAGACTGCATAAATGGTAGTTGACTTATAGGCCTCGGACTGTGTCCCCCACAGTGGATGAAAATGAATTGCTGGGTCTCAGGAGGCTGTGGTCAAATTACAGGTGCTGTAAAATGCTTCAGCGTTCAGCTCGCTCGTCCAGCCCACTAGAGTGCTCCCTCCTCCGTTTCTCCTTTTTTAACATCCTCTCATATCTTCAGTGTAAAGCCGTCTAGCGCAGAAGGCCAGGCGTGCTGGAAACGGGAGTTTGGATAGTAATGTACACCAGCAAAGCTTTTCAGGTTTCCTCTTTCCTCTGCTTCAGCCCCGGCCTTCTGTTATTTTACTGCAAGTCGAGTGAAGTTGAGTAGACTCAAGGTAACACTCAGCCTAGCCCATTAAAGTGCTTCTCTCTGTGGACACAATCATTTGTAGGCCCTAAAAGTCCATGCGGCTGCTACGTGCTCGGCTCCGTCAGAATAGCATGCAAGGAACAGAATACGTCTTGTGTTGATCTTACAGGTTCATGGTGTTGGCTTCTGCTGTGTAAATGCTGTAGGTGCTACAGATATGAGCTACAGTGTAGATTAGGGCTCTTCAGTGCAGATGAAATGTCAATTTACTACATATTGCTCTTGTGTCAGGTCGTCTGCAAACACCTAAACATCCCAAAATTCAACAGTAGACTACCCTCACAGTCCCCTTGATTGAAAATGTTGAAATATCAGACCGTTAATGGTGACATTATCTATAATGCAGAATAGTTTTGATGACTATTTGTGACAAATGTACTCATGATATAAATAGGGTTAGGTTTAAGGTGAAAAGCAGGCAGAGCCACTGTAAAATGCACTAAACCCAGTAAAGGAAAGTGAAAGCTTGGTGCTAACATTAGCGTCTGCATAGCAGTCCTATGAAGAGGAGCTAGCAGAGCATTATTGCAGTGGAGAGCTTCAGTGCAATGTGGTTTGATAAGCAAAAGCTACTGATAGACTTAAAGGCCTGTATTAGGCTGCCATTTTTAATGCTGATATTTTGCATGCATGTCGTCATATAATCATGAACAAGAGACTGGAAAATACAACAGAGAATTAAAGTAAAATTTGATGTTTAAAGAATTGTCAAAGCTTTATTGTTGATTATTATGTACTAAGAATTGTTTCAAATGTGTGGCAACTTGGACTAAGCAGTATCAGTCACATTAGGGACACATTAGATCAGTCAAAGTTATGTTTATCCAGCATCTTGGTAAAAAATAACCAGCATTATTCATCTGGAGATATGTTTACTGTGACTTGATGCTGATTAATGTGACCTAATGCTAATTCTATATTAGAACAAACTGCCGAACCCTTAAACCTCTTTCCTCTTTTTGGTGGTTATTTCTGCCGATTATTTCTGCCGACTATTCTACTTTTTATTGTACTGTTTATCATATGACATATGGCCTCTGCACTGGCTTGGTATTGCCATAGATTGTAACTATGTGGCACAATACCACCATGCCTGATAGCGATATTGCAACCTTGAGTATCTGCCCATACCAATACCGTATTTCTCCCCTCTCTTAACCCTTGGACTCCTAGCCCAATTTTGTGTAATCTTGTGATAGTAATTCCAAAGAATTTATAAGAGACAGTCAATCAGGCCATGTTATTTCAGGAGATTCTAGGCTACTTAGATAAGTCTGAATTTGAGACAGACTTTAGATATTGGTACAAATCTGACGACACTTTGATCAAAATTTACTTAATCATGTCTACAATTGGAGTTTTTGCTTGTAAAAGATGTAGGAGCATGGTTCGAAAGGGGAAGTATTGCTGCTTGTTTTAGAATATATATAAGTTACACTAAAGCCTAGAATACTGGCATGAAGGCTTGAACCATGCATTGTCCTAAACATGATAGGTTAGAGCAGTGGGTTCGGATTATACTTTTTTTTTTCAATTCCGATATCCAATCTAGTGAGTTTGGCCAGTATTGGATTGGTTTTGTACAAGAAAGTGAGAGTATAAGGCACATGTCACTCAAACAACGTACAAGAATGAAAGCCTCATACATGTTTTATATAGGTATAAAAATCACGGTACCACAGAGAAACCGCAGATTCTATTTCAGACAGTGGATTTCAACCAGTAAATACAACCAAAGCCAGTCAACTTCAGTTCCACCTTCGGACCCTTGAGGGGCCTGTGGAAAGAAGATAGTCCATCAAGATCAACGATATTTTTGAACAACATTATTTACAATCACTGAAAGACCTTGATTTATCTTAATAGTCACACCAGCCCACCTGGATCATATGAGATACTTTTCTGCAGGCCTCAGTTGCATTTCAACCCTCTTCAGTGTCAGCATTGTATTGCAGTATATTGTAAATGTAAGAGATACATACACATTGTGAAAAAGCTTAAGTGCTGTACCCAAAGCCCCGGCCCACATTCATCCACCTGAATTAGCGTGTCGTTTAAGTGCAGCGTTTAAAGTGAGATATTCCATAATTCATCTGTGGAGCAAGTTCAGAGCGATGTGAAATGAGGAAAAGCCACTATATTGAATAGGAATCATCCTTTACAGACTCTTTCACTACACTGCACACACACTCGCTGTACACACAGAGCACAAAAAGGCCTTTCTTTGCGAGCGTGTCCGAGCTAGCCCCTCTGAACAGGCTTTGACTCACTGCGGCTCCGGGCAGGTATGCCGAGTAGGGGCCAGGCTGGCCGCTGTTGACTTTAACGATCACAGTGACGCTGTCAGAGTTTCTGCTGTGACAGTGCCATGACAAACAGGAGTGGAAAACCTTATTTACGGTGTGAACACAGCTCTCTAAACGCCCGTGTGATTTATCGACCTCGTTAGAGCCAGCACGAGTCCTCTAGGCTGCTTCTCTGAACCCGGTTCTTAATTTTATTTCCTTTCTGCAGCGAACGTGTTGGACACCATGCTGTTGCGGAATTCTGGGAAGGTGACAATGGATAGCCGGAAGGAGGACAGTGGCAGCTCAGTGCCAGTGGTGCCTGAAAGGACGTTGTGGTGCCACTGCTACCACCACTGTCCCGAGGACTCCACCAATAACACCTGCAGGTTAGATCCACACCCAGTGGCGTCCCAGCAATAGTTGGTGATTGTATAATCCACCTCCTTTGAACTGTCAATACTCTTGGTATTTACAGCTTCCATTCCCAGCACACATCCTACACACATGTCCAAATGTTTGTGGACACCTCTTCTAATGAATCCATTGCTGAGACAGATGTTCAAATGCCCATGCATATCCACACAGCATGTCTAGTACCTGTAGAGAAGCATTTCCAAAGGATTCATATTAGCAAACCTCAGTGCCTTCATCAGTTACCACACACACACTACCCATAATTCCTCATGGATCCAAAAGTGGTTCTTCTGTGGTATCAGCAATGCAGCTATTACACTGGCTGGCCACTCTGTCCACACTGTGTTATTAGTTAATGCATAAGCTTGCCATTAAGACTCCACCACCAACATCTGCAGTATGTGCTTTAGTTTAGCCAGTTCTTGCGTTCCATCCATGCCCATCAGGCTTTCTGCTTTGCAGGCATGAAAGGTATGCTGGTATTGTGCTTCTCACAAGAGCGAATACAATTAGATTTAGGTTTGGCTCAGTTCTTCTAGCTGCACTACTGATGTCATCAGGGCTGCAGGCCTCAAACAAGTGGAGCTGTTTTTCCAAGCCTAGTCAGGTCATTGCTGATACTGGTGGTGGCGATGATGGTAGTGACCGTTTCATGGCCTCTAACTGTTACTCTAACATCCGCAGAACTGACGGCTACTGCTTCACCATGGTTGAGGAGGAAGATGGCGGTCCACCTGTGCTCACCTCTGGCTGTTTGGGCCTAGTGGGCTCTGAGTTTCAGTGCAGGGTAAGGAAAACACTCCTACTCTCTTTGCTCAGGCTTTTTTAAAAACCTTATAGAGTTATATACATATATTGTTGCATGCCCAGCAATAAATATGATATTAATAAAGACTTAGGATCCAAATTTTGACTGAAACTTTTCACTCCACTTATTTGAAGATGCTAGAAATGAGAATTTGGAGAATTTAATACAACATTACCAAACGCTATGGCTATATATGACTTCTTGGGGTTAACAGCTGTATCTCAATTGCTTTATTGGTTGTTCTCCAGGACACAGGGAACTCTCGTTTGAGGAGGGTACTAGAGTGCTGCACAGATCAAGACTACTGCAATAGAGACCTCCATCCAACCCTGCCTCCACTCAACACACCTAGTAAGGCTTCTCATTGTCTTTTCAGTATCCATTCAGTAGAAAGGCATAAGGCCTATATGAGCTCGGTTGGTTTTACCCAAGCAGACACTGCAGTGCAAATGACTCAGGGTTCCCAAGCATCCTGGATAATCCTGGAAAACCTGGAAAGCATATAATCATAGATCAACAATCAACAAATTAAATTTAAGAAATTGTTCAAATGTCCTGGAAATATTAGTGAGCTCCTGGGACGGTGAGCCTGTTGAGCCATGTGGACAGATGTGGACTCAGGGCATCAGGTGTTACAGTGTTTAATGTTATAAATGGATTGAGACAGTGAGATTCTACTCAGTGTAAAAGTATTTGCCACTGATGAATAGGACATGTGCGTTACACATAGTGGCCAGCTGTCTTTGTTAATCATTAGGTTTTTAAGCTGTTAGCTACATTTTCAATAGATGTTTTCTTGCTAGCTAGCATCAGTCAGCTATATTGCGTGTAGCTGCTTCCAATTTGGTGACCATTAGTTCCATTAACAACAATTATTGTATTAAAGATGTTGCAGGTAGAGATGCTTTGCATGAACTAAATGTTCATTAAGCCTTTAAAACGTTCTTCATCAAAAAGGTTTTTTATTTATGGAACCAAAAGTGTATTTTAAGGCTTTAATGCCTGAACCATCAAATTCAACTTTTTGCAAGCTGGAGCTTTAAGCTTTTGGAGCTTTTAAGCTTTAGCAAAAGGGTGTAAGCATAAAGAGTGGACACCTTAAATGTGCTGCCTAAAATGTGATTTTAAAAGTAGAAATCTGTATGTAATTTTCTGATGCACAGACAGTGCACAGATAATCCACCAGGTGGCAGAAAACAAATATATGATCCTTTTTTTTATAATTTCATGAATTATTATTTGATTTATGTATTTATTTATGAATTTATATATTATTGTCATTGTTTGCATACTATTTCAATAATTAATTTTACCACGGATGTTTCTGAGAAATCAACTACGATATACTAGGGTTAAGAGGGTATATTTGTTATTTAGCTGCACCATCCCTCTCCAAGGGCAGCTCTAAAACCAGTGAGTCTCAAGTTTGAAAAGCACCACTAGATTTTCAGAGGAATTCCCACATATATAGTGTGTGTGTGTAAAATCAGCTGATACTGAGAGGCCCTAATGCATGCGGTGTACGCATGTTGCCATGTAGTGAAGGCATGCAAAATGTCCTGGACAATGTTTTCCTAAAAAGAGTGGGAACCCTGTGACTATGAATTTGTGCTCCTTCAGTCTCACAGTAATAATTGAATGACCTTCTATGATTGGCTGGACCGAGAGCTTCCACGGTAATGGAAGTCCTGTTCCAGTCCAGCCTACGCTAATGAAATAACACAACCTGCAGATACCCACCGCTGTACACTGCAGTCACTGTTCTGCAGCGTGTGCACGTCCAGGCTCTGACCTTTCAGTCCTGTAGATCTTTGGTATTTTGGGGAATTACAGATTTTTTTTTTCTCTTAAACCAACCGGCCAGACAAATCCCTCACAGATTACACTACGGAAAGTCCACCGCTAAAACATTCATAATCACACATCACTGCTGAATCTGACATCACGGCTCATCTCTTCTCCTCAAGGCTGCAACACCAACCAGGAGAAAAACCAAGGACCTGTCTGTGGTCAGCTTACGTTAGCCCGAGCCTGTGCACTAGTGTGTGTGTCAGTGTTTATGCCTTTGTGTGTTCACACTCCAAATAAGGCTTTTTATCCTCTCCAATCCTTTGAATAGTGAGTCACACAATCAACCAGCCTGGCATACAATAAAACATCGCTAAGCATGCTGAGCATGCTGCTATAGCTGGTATAGAAGCCATGCCTCTCCCGCCACAGTGCTGGTGATGTGTGTGTGTTTTGAGAACTGCACAGTTCATAAGTACACTCGACATGCACGTGAATGATGATGTGCTTTCCATTATGCTAAAAAACAGTGCTAACTAACCTTGCGTTTGAGTAATGTGAAGACTCATACCTGTTTCACTGTTGCAGAGCCAGAAATAGAACTGACACCCTCACAGCTTTGCTTTTGTACAATGTCAGGACGTGGGGTCAGGTGTGTTATACACTGGAAAGAGTAACATGATAACAATTTGAATTTGGTTGAAGTGAGTCATTTCAGTATGTTAATTTAATGATTACCCAGATACATAAACTGAAAAAATGAATTGTTGATGTTATATATTTAATGTAGTTATACAGATGAAAATATAATTCTACATATACTAGTAAATGAAATTCAATTAAATGAAGTGCTATGAACCTGTAGCATTTGTTGAAAATGCTTTAGAAGTTGTGTTACGTTATGTTATGCTGAGTGAACGCACTGTAGAGTGTGGTAGCGCTGTTCTTCTCTTTTTTTCTGAAAGTGTTTAATAAACTCTGTTTATACGTTTAGTTCAAAACTGGATTTAAATACAATTAAAACTCTTTCCTGAAAATTATGCTGTAGTTCATATTTAGTTTAAGCTTTAGGTTTTTAGTATTATGGGGTAGATTTTGTCAGATTGGACTGGTCTAATTCTGATAAGTCTCACAATGCAAAAGTAACACATTAGGGGCCGGATACATAAAAGATTTCCTAAGAAAATGGCAACGAAGAATTTTGGGATAAACACTAAGAAGTTCATAAAAATGTTTTTAAATGGATTCTGGAAAAGTAAAACTATGACCCTAAATATCCTAAAAAATGTGTTATCCTCCCCAGTCCATCACAAATGTACAATATGACACTGGCTTTTTTTATATCAATTAAAAATATATATTTATTTGATTTATTTTTGCATTTCTTACAGTGTAAAGTAGTAAACACTAAAATGTCAAGCTGCTCTTCTACCCTGTGTGTTGATTAGTTTCAGGGGTGTATAAATACATGCAGCTTTTTTATATCAGTATATCACAGTGTGCTGAATCCTAACCCGGTATAGTGACGCGCATCATGTCACTAGGTTCTTGCCAGTACACAGCCCTACTGTTGAAAGCAGCTCCCCTCAGATCCTCAGTGGGAGCAGCTCAGAGGAGCGCTGGTATCTAGCTCAGGGCTGATGGTTTGTGACAGGTTAAAGCGCTACAAACCGCACATTTTGGGCCGGCCTGAGTGGGGAGCTGGTGGGTGGGGGGGGCAAAGGGGGGCAGGTGAAGCAGAGCTGGCGGCTTTCGCTTGTTCTCTCACTCTCTAATGAAAAGGACAGCCGGACTCAAGGGAGCTCTTGGGTTTCAAACCTCAGCACCAAGCAGCTATCTGTCCATCTGTCACACTGCAAGACATCCCGCCTCTCACACTCAGACTGTGTGTGTACGGGGTGTGGGGGAGTGTGTGTGTGTGGGAGCAGGAGGGTGTACTGTTTCTGTAACGATGACACTGGAGACACAGGACAAATTAATTACTCTGTTAGAAAGACAACTTCCTTCCTTAACACAGTCTTACACCCAGCCCCTCTTCCTCACGCCCGCGCTGACGGGAGGAGAGTCCAGGGGATGCTGGGTGTCAGGCTGTGTTAGCCTGAGCCTGGGCACTGGTGTGTGTCAGTGTGTATGCAATTGTTTGAGCGGGCTTGTGTTTGTGAGTGGATCACAGTGTGCTCTGCAGGTGTGTGTGTGTGTGTGTGAGTGTGTGAGTGTGTGGACCAGGCAGGAGCTTGGCAGTAAGGTTAGAGTCCCAGAGAGAACAGCACAGCCCTGGGCTTTCACTGGTGTCGTCAATCAGCAACCTGATCAGAGCGCTGCAGGAAGGGGATGTGATCGATCACGACTCAGTTTCCCCTACACACACACACACACACACACACACACTCGCACACAGCAACTCAGCTCTGCAACAACCAAGAATAAGAATACAATAGAACAATACTGAGTACACTGCATAAAATGCAATGTTGAGTACAGTCGAATACAGTATGTAGAATAGAACTGCATTATGTGGACAAAAGTATTGGGACACACCTCGGAATCATTGAATAAAGGTGTTTCATTCAGTCCCATTGCCACAGGTGTATAAAATCAAGCTCATAGCCATGCAGTCTACCTTTCCACACATTAGCGAAAGAATGGGTGGTTTTAAAGAGCTCAATGAACGCCAGCGTGGTTGCAACTGCAGGTCAGTTGATGAGATTTCTTCCCTTTTACATATTACAAAAAAAAAAATAAATAAAAAAATAAAAAAATAATAAAAAAAAATATATATATATATATATATATATGCTTTGGCCAATAACACTTCTCAACCAATCATCTGGTGTTGCCAAAAGTGTCTGTTGTATAGTCTGTTTTGTAAAGAGCAAAAGTAGACAGTATTGTTAAGAACAGAGCTGAATAAAACCCAACAGTATTTGATGAACAGGAGAGTCACACTGATATATATTTCTGTCTTATGAAAAATTCAATTGTTTTTAAATTCATTTTTTTGCTACACTGTTTGGAGAATCACTCCCTGAGTACAGTGTAAGGATTTGATATTGAATGAATCAGCAAATGCTGTTGTTCTCTGTGTTCTGCAGAATATGTGGACAGCAGCATCCACCACATGGCTCTGTTCATCTCAGTAACAGTGTGCAGCATCGTCCTCGTCCTCATCATCGTGTTCTGTTACTTCAGGTGAGCCTCACACACGTTTCTATATTCAATCTGCTGAACAGCGTGGGTTAAAAATAAGATATTATAAACGGAACAGTAGATGTTCAGGTGTTTTTAAATTATGCATTATGAACTATAATCCTCTCATTTTAATGGATTTGTGTCTGATTTCCTTTGAAGCTGCAATCAGGAAGCTAGTTTACACTTTGATGTTAAACATCAAACTGGATAAATCTACATTTCTTCACTTTGATGTTTAGTTCTGTGACTTTTATGAGTATAAAAATCATTTATAAAGCAGTGATTCCAAACTTTTTTAATGGTGATGTATATATATATACATATGTGTGTGTGTATATGTGTGTGTAATGTATACTAGGTACAAGCGGCAGGAGCTGCGGCCCCGCTACAGTATGGGTTTGGAGCAGGACGAGACGTATATCCCCCCAGGAGAGTCTTTGAAGGACCTGATAGAGCAGTCACAGAGCTCCGGCAGCGGCTCAGGACTCCCCCTGCTGGTGAGATTGTAAAACTACACATGCACCTCACAGCTGCTACCCCCCTCCGCGATAGTTCTCCTCTGATTACCTGGTGTTTACTCGTAGATGCACGCTCCTGTTGACTTCCACTTCTTTGAACGTGCTAAAAGATGTGCCATCTTGACTGCAGTAAAAGCTGTTAATTGAGTTTAATCCACCATCTTACCTGCGAGACTCTGCCTGTTCTCGGCTCCGCAGGTGCAGCGCACCATAGCTAAGCAGATCCAGATGGTGAAGCAGATCGGGAAGGGCCGCTACGGGGAGGTGTGGATGGGCCGCTGGAGGGGCGAGAGGGTGGCTGTGAAGGTCTTCTTCACCACGGAGGAGGCCAGCTGGTTCAGAGAGACCGAAATCTACCAGACGGTTCTCATGAGGCATGAGAACATACTAGGTAAATAACAGCACCGACTTCAACAATCACTTATTCATCTGAAAGTGTATTATTCAACAGTTACTTAAAAACTTAAAAAAACTGTTCAAAGACTACTTATGAACTAATATGTAAGTTATGAGGGTGATAAACTGAGGGGTGGATCTCCTACATTAGATGATCAAATTTGGAGAAACTTTCCAGTGAGATTTTTTTCTGTGGTGGTGAATGAAACCTGATCTGAGGAGTTCAGTGCATCTAAAAGCTACACCACAGAAATCTGTACCTTAAATGAATTACTGATCTTCTGCACACTGTTGTTTTACAATCATTTTCAGATGGAAAGATACACTCCAACGTCCAGTGTACACCCCTACTAAGGAATGCATTCAGCTCCTTTAAGTTGCACTCATTTCTGACACAGATGTGCAAATGCACGCAGAGATTGTATAGTCTCTGTAGAGGAGTATTTCCAATAGAATAACACCTCCAAGAGCAGATAAACATCAACCTGGGCCAGATGGGTGTAAAGTCCCCCAGCATTGAGCTGTGGAGCAGTGGGACTGTGTTCTCTGGAATGATGGATGGTGCTTCATCCAGTATTTTTGGGATGACTGAGGGAGTTGAGGTGGGGTGGTGATCATCCAACATCATTCAACAGCACTCTTGTCGCTGAATGCAATCAGTTACAGTTACAGTGACTCCCAACAAAAGCAGGGCAAACTCTTTTTAATCCCATTTGATTTGAAAAGCAATAATAAATAAGCTGGTGTCCCAATAATTTTGCTCATATAGTGTTTATAAACGTATTGTTTTACATTACAACCCCTGATTCCTGTCACCAAGAACCTGAGCAAGTTGAGTTGCTCCATTTCTCTAGAGTGAACATTTCACACCAGACCACACTGAATGACTTTGCTTACATCTCAAAGATGGTTTATGAATTATGCAGACATTTGAAGAACTGAAATTCCCCTTTTAGAGGTTCATTAGGATTCATAGACAGCTCTAAATATATGACACCAGCAGAGAGAACTCTTCATGGAGTCATGAAATAGTTTGTGAGAAGGACCAGACCTAAAGCTCCTCTTCCTTCCTATTTAACATTAGATGAATTTCCACCTCTACCTTCAGTGTCTCATGACGAGACACTTTCAAAGATGGAGGTAAGACTTCTAGATCTAGTCTTAGAAGACACCACCCTGGACTCCAGCCCGAGTCCTCTTTCCCTCTACGGTGACACATTGTCTTCACTACTACAATCATCAAAGAACTCTTCAACGCTAGTTGAGAATGGAGCGAGAAACCCTCGTACACTGGCTTGGTTAAATGATGTTGTCTACTCCGAGCCATTTGGAAAGGCAGTGACTTTAAGAGTCACTGTCACTGTAAATATGTAGTGAGGCTGAAAACGTGGCCATAAAGAGCAGCAGTGTGTATCTTTCATGTTCTGCTTCTTCAGCTGGCAGCGTGGAGGCTTTCTCACATCACAAACACTGTGCTGAGTGATAAGACTGGTGCAGCACAGCGCCCTCGTTAAGAATCGTGGTCAGTAGAACTACACGGATCAGCTGGAGAGCGTCTGACCTTTCACTGTTGCATGTGTTCCTCAGGTTTCATCGCAGCAGACATCAAGGGCACGGGTTCATGGACGCAGCTTTACCTGATCACGGACTACCACGAGAGCGGCTCGCTCTACGACTACCTCAAATCCACCACACTGGACACGCGGGCGCTGCTGCGGCTGGCCTACTCGGCCGTCTCTGGTCTGTGCCACCTGCACACGGAAATCTTCGGCACTCAGGGCAAACCGGCCATCGCCCACCGAGACCTGAAGAGCAAGAACATCCTGGTGAAGAAGAACGGCACATGCTGCATTGCAGACCTCGGCCTGGCCGTCAAGTTCATCAGGTAAGTGTGCACATCAGTGTTCTTTAGGAAAGGAACTGGACAGAATGGAGATGTTGTAAAAGACAAGTCCATTTTTGTGCGAGTGTGACGAACCTTATAAAGGGTTAAAGAATCTTCCCATTATTGGTGGGTTGTGTAGCAGTTCCTACGGTTTAAAATTCAATCATACGCTCTGCGTTTCTTACATACCGTAATACCTCTGAAAAAGTGTTGAATGCTACGTAATTAGTGTGGTCATACGGGTCTACCCACTGCAATAACCCCAGTCTACATGAAATTCTCCTCATTTTCCTCATTCTTGAGCAGAAGTGAGCAAAGGCCTCTTGTGTGCCCCTCTGCTCCATATGTTGATGGTCTGCAGCTCCCTGTGGAGTGTTCTTTCAGAAACTGGTGGTGAAGAACCTGCATTGACAGTGAAGCGAGTTTCATTCACAAGCTGTGAAACGTGCCGGCGGTGCTTGTCTATCAGTTTTGTCTTTTGGCCACAATTCTGAGGAGAATCTCCTGTAGACTGTAGGGTACCGCTGCTGGTATGACCCGTATGACCGTTCCATACACCTGCAGATTCAGCTCCTATCTTCACCCTACGGCCTTTAACACACTCAAATGCAGTCAGCCCTTTTAGCCAATCATTAACAGCATCTGCTTTGTGACCCATTTTCACACATCCAACGAGACACTGACTGCACTGTACCACCACTTCTTGATCTATGAGTCCCATCATACACCCTGCAGGTATTTATCCTCACGCAGCATCTGCAGAAGCCTGAAGTTACTACCACCTTAAACACACAAGGTGACTAAATTCTTCATGGCACTGTGAACTCTGAAAGAACCATTTGAAGCACCTGCAGGCTTTCTCACACTTTCTGCCTTAAGTTTGGTCCCCTTTCTATTAAATATGTAATGATGCCAATTTAATATGAGGGACATCTTTTCCTCTCCACAAAGTTGCAGATCCTTCACGTCTTGATCTTGGTTGGTTGTCACCAAGTGTGTTTCTACAGAAAATGCCACAGAATATCCCAAAAGCTCCATGTGTGTTTACACGTTCAAATCTGTCTCAAATAATCTGACCAGAAAGGGCCTGGGCCAAGCTCTGAGCTTAGCCTGCCTAAGACTTTAGTCAGTATAAATATTGAACCATTGGTTTGCATGTAAACACACTTCCTGATAACTGGCTCAGCTGTTCTCTAGCTGCTGTAAAGCTGCAGCTTTGGAGCTCAAGAGCTGTGTATGTACTCGTGTTAGGGATGTGTTACTTTCTTAAGAATGATCTAATTATGTTTTGGCTTCAATATTTTTGCTATTTATTTTAATTAATACACTAAAAATATTTACAATTTCTAAAAAAAATAAAATTTTTATTTCATGTCCATGTTGAGTATCAGGCACCAGAATGCCCACATGCTGGTACTTGCCGGCCGCTGGCATGAGGCACTGTAATGAAAACCAGTCGTAATCTCCTTGTGTCTGATCTAAATGTCATTATGGCTGGTCTTTTTACTGCCACAGCAGAGCTGCACCCGTTAAATATTCCACAGCTGATCTGCAGCGCAATAAAACACATCACAAACAGCCAGTTCTGTTCAGCAAATAGGGAAAGGCTCATCTTGGCCTCTGTTTGAGATAAAAGTCAGCATTGAGATGTCAGTAAAGCCTCGTCCTCTGATCAGCCCGGCGTATCCAGGGCTTCTGAGGGAAGCTTCAGTAGTTTTGACACATTCAAAGCCCCAAATCCAGCTCAGTCATCTCAGCTGAACTTGTTCGCCATGTGAGCGTTGCTGCATTGCCTTAACATGACTTCTGTTTGCTTCGGGCCGGCAGTGACACGAACGAGGTGGACATCCCTCCGAACACACGAGTGGGCACCAAGCGCTACATGCCCCCGGAGGTGCTGGACGAGACCCTGAACCGCAACCATTTCCAGTCGTACATCATGGCCGACATGTACAGCTTCGGGCTGATCCTGTGGGAGATCGCCAGGAGATGTGTGTCAGGAGGTCAGTGAGAGGAGGAGGCCGTGTACATATCTGATTGTTGATGATGTGAAATTAGAGAAGGTGTTTTTATATTACAGAGGCACGGAACTGTACGTCATGACTGATGTCTTTAAGAGCTTGCTGTCACTGTATCAGTGTCAGTTTCAGGGTGTTCTCAGGTGGTTTCTGATAATTCTACAGATGAGCCATAGTCTCCGGTCTGTAATGGACATGGTGCAGTATGACCATAACATAATCATTGTACAGTTACACCTTTATTTAAATAATAAAATAGGTATAAATGCTACAACTTATGGTTGCTGTTACACTAAAACCTTTATTGTATCAACATTTCAATCAGGCTGTCGTTCTTTATATATAAATTGACCAATAGAAACACTCCAAAATAACTTCTATCAAAAGTTTTATTTGACATTTTGGAAATGCAGTGATGATATGCAGTCATATAAATGAATTGGGACATCCCATTACACCCCATTTCTAAACCTATGGACAGTACTGAATACACTAAAGTCTTCTCTTGGGCTGAACTTGCTCGCACGGCCTGACCTGGTCATGATGGCGGTTGTTTTACTTGTAAATGATTTAGTAGACGGTGAAACAGCTGATTTCCAACAGTTCTGAGACTTTTTAAACCCTTTCCCAGACTCACCTACATCCACAGCCTTCTTTCTGAAGGCCTCAGAGAGCTCTTTGGATCTGGTCATGGTGATCTTCACCATGATTGAATGTCTGAGGTTTAAATAAGACAGGCTCCTCCAGAATCCTCTCTAATGATGTTCTAATCATCTGCAGCTGATGTTCTGCACCTGATTCTAATGTTAGGCATTCAGTTAGTAATGAATGTGGGTGTATCCTAACTTGCTTCTCACAAGAAAACTGCATTTTACAAACGAAATGATTTCTTCAGTTTGGCTTTATCACCTCTGTCTCTAAATATGGTTCAAGTATAGAACAATATGTTTCCGGGGGTTTTCTAACATTTTTACATGACTGGATAGACACACACACACATGCAGTACATATGAACGCATTCATGTCCAGTAACATTTTTGCAGTTTTCAGTTTGGCTTCTGCAATGCGTAGAACTGTCTCCACCAACAGGTTCAGAATCTTTGGGTTACAGTGTGAATTATGAATGAATAAATATGATTTATTCAAAAATACTGTAAGTACATTCCTTTTGCCTTATTCTTTTTGGCTGTGTTTTCCTGTAGGAATTGTGGAGGAGTATCAGTTGCCTTACCATGACCTGGTGCCCACAGACCCGTCCTACGAGGACATGAGGGAGGTGGTGTGTATAAAGAGACAGCGGCCATCTTTCGCCAATCGCTGGACGAGCGATGAGGTAGTTCTCTCTATTCAAAACCTGAATCTCTGAACTAAAGTTCAAGTGAAGATTACAGAGGATTACGAAACACTGCAGAGCCACTGATTACAAATACCTTCAGTTATTGATTGAATCTTGTTGAAAGTTTAGTTTCCTGTTATCCAAAAACTCCAAATTCTGAGATTTTGCAGCAAACAAATCATTTATACATAATAATGCACTGTACTGACTGTTCTGTGTGTGTGTGTGTGTGTGTGTGTGTGTGCACATAGTGTCTGAGGCAGATGGGCAAGCTGATGACTGAATGCTGGGCGCATAACCCAGCCTCACGCCTCACTGCCCTGAGGGTGAAGAAGACTCTGGCCAAGATGTCCGAGTCACAGGACATTAAACTGTGAGGGAGGCCTACGGCAGCTCAGAGAGAGAGAGAGAAAGAGAGAGCGAGAGAGAGAGAGTGCGCGAGAAAGAGAGAGAGAGTGAGGCAGCTTCAGCCCCGGCTTCAATGCAGCGCATACGGAGAACGCTGTCCTGCTGAGGGACTTCTCCAAGATGAGACGAGCGAGGCCCAGGCCCTCATCCTGCTTTCTGTGAAAGCTCCCCAGCCAGCAGAGAGGAGAGGCACACCGGAGGAGAGAGTGCGCCCCCTGCTGGTGCTAGTGTGACCCTCCTCACAGGCTACAATGAAGGACAGAGTGGGGAGGGAACACTAGCCATCACCTAAAGCCATTTATTTGATGTCAGACCTTTCTGTTGCCTCGTGTTCTGGTCTTGTTGGCTTTTCTTTAACTCTAATGCTGTTCCAGCATATTTCCATCAAGAGACTCCATGTTTTGATTATGGAAGGTTTGCTCTATTGAGAAAAAGGCTGCAGCTACATTGTTAAATGTGTTCCTGGAATGTTTTAAACATCAGCATACTAATTTCTAAGTGTTGACGTATGACATTTCTTCCCTTCACAACGCCGGCCGTCCCTTCCTCACACTGATGTGAGGAATGCTATGTTGACTGTTAATGATGAAGGTAATGGTGGGATGACGCGGACGTTTGTGACAGAGACCTACTGTAGGCATTTTGTTCCTTTCAGGCCATTGGTGTTTGCCTTGTACATACTCATAACCCCAAATATGAATGTAAATAGTGATATTGAAATGTAATTATGGATTGAACAAGTAAATTGTTTTTCTTGCTTTTCCCTGGTTCCTTTTTTTTTGTTTTTTTGCTCGTGCCTTATTTAACATGTACTTGTAAGTTTAATATGTGAGGTTACCATAACACTTGTATGTACATGCAGTGAATGAATGGTCTCCTAGGGTTGTATGTATCAGGTTAACATTCCCCCTAATAAAATGGCTTCGAGTCCTACTTGCTGTGTCTTTGCCTGCAACTTCAAAGCAGGAATTTGCTTCCGGATCAAAACAGGACAGGTTCTGACGATCAAAAAGACTGTGTTATTGCTTTAGGAAAAGAAAACAAGTTGGCTGTTTATTTTCCCCTCAGTAGCACAAGCAATTATCATCAGAGTAAATAAATAACCATAACCAGCAGCTGAACCACGCCGTAAAACTAAAAAGCAAGAAAGCCTAAAAGCGCTTTTCTGCAGCAGGTGGAAAAACTGGTTATTAAAATAAAACTCTAATGATAAAGCAACAAAAACTGCACATATTTTTAGAATGAGCTACAGCAGGGTGAAACGTTGGTGAAGCCATTCAGCACAATAAAATGACGACGCAGAGAGCAGCACTACATTCTCAAATGAATGCCTGAATTTCAAAGGGTGCTGCCTGGGTGGATTGGTGTGTGTGTGTGTTTGTGAGACACTGCGTCCCCTGTGGTGCTAGAAACTGTCAGATGGCAGATCATAAAAGTAGTACAGCAAACCAACTGGAGCAGTCCTGCCTCACGTGACGAGCATCCGTGTGGTCAAGTGTGCATCTGTGTCTCAAGAGGTGTGAAAATCTTAGTTTAAAAAAGTGTGTGTGTGTGTGTGTGTGTGTGTTATGCAGACTTTAAAAGCAAATGAAGGACGACGGGGCCCGAGTTCAGTGTTGCATATAAATATAATTTATTTCTTGTTTAAAAATTCTTTCTTACATTTTGTACAGAAACTTCACAGAGGAGATGCAAGCTTTTTGCAAATTACATCATGAACGTGCCATAAAAGAATAGGTAACATCCTCACTATAAATATAATATTCATAGCTGTGGGAACTATGGAATGCAACTGCTAGCGCTTTTTTAATGCAATGTACAATTTGTTTATAAAGGATGCAGAAGTTGCATAGACAGCTTTAGAAATTTGGACAACTTGTACAAGAGAAACAAAAATGAACGGTGGCCAAAAAAACAGACAGTGCTGATAATTGCAAAGTACAGTGAGATGGGACAGTTGCTTCGTAGAGGGATACGGCAGAACTATCATACATGCGTCCATCTGCTTTCTCATGAATCAGCTCTCTAATGTACAGCAGCTCCGTCTCCAACGCTCCACTAATCTGCTCTCCTTTTAAAACTGATGTTTGGCTGTCTGCCTGATTTTTTTTCCCCCTCCTGCATCCCGACATCTGCAATCTCGCTACGGAAGTCTTCTCCACACTATATATGGCTCTCTGTTTTTTAAAAAGAACACAGAAACGCACAGGCCGCCTGTGCCGGACACCATGCAGAGTCACCACTGCCACGACACTGGGAAAGCTCTAGATTAGATGCCTACAGGTGCTGCAGTCCATTTTAGAAAGAGCGAAGCGGCATGGCTGAACGGTTCCTCTGGACCTGGGACAGAACCCAACCCTGTGGGATGAGGCGATGGGTGATGTGCGGGTTTCCTGTCCGCTGCATGATTTCCTGAAGTTGTCATCAGCCATGTACATCCATGAATACTCGAATGGCATATTCAACAGCAGACTGTGAGAGCCAGAAGTACAGAACACACAGCCCGAACGGGTGGAGAAACGTTTACAGAAACTCCGACAGCACGACCTTGCTAAAAAATATTTGGTTCCTATTTTTTATGTCTCTAAACTTTGCGATTAAATACAGATCACAATGCAACCGAACGCAATTAATACGAAAATAATAACAGAAATCATAGAACAATAACACTGTTAAGCTTTACAGTTACAATGTCCTTGAATGCATATTTACAGGCTGCATATTTTGTTAAATGTGTATTTGAGATAATGTCCACTAGGTGGCACTGTAAAAAAAATTAAAAATACATGGGAGACACATGAAACGTTAAAAAAGGTAGAAAAATGGTAGGAGAAAAAAAGATACATAATGAGGGTGGCGTGAGAATAATAAGTAATAAATGAGTATAAATAAAGGCAATATTAAATATTTCATCATAAAAGGTTCTTTATCAACATCAATTTGAAAGGGAAAGCGTAGGGACTGACACGGGTTGATGGCACTCAAAACCGGTGGGTTTGGATGTGATGGGACATTTAATTCCTCATATCTGGGGCTCTGCTTGCCACATGCTCTCCTGCCCACCATTCACACACTGATTATCCTACACATCAGAGAAAAAAGTGGAGTAGGTCCAGTATCTGGACAGCAGAAGTCACGCGTTTCCTAAGAAACTCATTTGACAAATATTAAAAAAAAAGAAAGAAAAAGAAACAAGAAACAAAAAAGGAGAGAAAGAAAAGACTGTACCAGGAATCGTACAGAAAGGGCTTGAAGTACAGTGTCCTTAATTTGATCCTTTTTTGTTTTCGTTCCTCTACATGTTGGCCATTCGGGTTTGATTCGTTTTCTAGGTTAAATGGGGAAGGAAACCGTTTGTCTGTGAGCCGCTGGTCACTTTGTCGTGGGCTGCCCGTGGACCAGCTGGGTGGGATAGCCGCTGTGTCCCAGTGCCCGCTGTGTCCCTCTACGCCCCGCAGCACCACTGCGTTCTCTGGCCGATGTTCCGGCCTGCCGTTCTTCTTCTACCCGTGATTCATCCAAATCGCGCCTCCCAGGGACGTCCTGCTCTCGCCTTGGTGGATAGGTGTCAGTGCTCGGTTGCCATGGGTACAATGTTCTCATGGCGACCCATTTCCTCCAGTACAGCGGCTAGTCGGTTCAGGTTACCGTCAGGGAAGTGTTGCGCCTCCCACAGGTCCAAAATCACACCGGTTGGACTGGACTTAGTGGCAAAGTAGTTCAGATATCTGAGAGAGAGAGAGAGAGAGAGAGAGGGAGGGGGGTAGGAGAGAGAGGGTAAGAGAGAGTGGAGAGAGATAGATGAGAAAGATGAATGTGGGCTTGTTTACTCTCTGCACTAACTGACAATCCTCTCATCAAAGAAGCCCTGACTGCTCTGATTTCAGAACGGCTCTCCGTTAGTAACAGAACTGGACGCTGTTTTCTGACGCTGTGCTCAGTTTCATCATCCGCTCCTCCATTTTGATAGTGGCACAGCCGTTCCACCATTAGACGAGAGAGCAGGGAGAAGCAAGCGAGGAAGAGGGGAGAAGATTGAGGAGCAGGGGGGAGGCTGTGGCAGATAGGGGGAGAGATGTGGGGTGAGCCTTCCGTAACACCCCCCCCCCCTCCACACACACACACACACACACACACACACACACATGCACACTCTCTCCCCCCACCGCTGGCCCAGGCTCCTGCTGCTGCGGCAGATAAGGCGTCCCCCGCTGAGATGTGAACTCAATAACTGAAAACACAGTTTGCACTTCTCACACAAGCTGTCAAACACAGAGAAGCGGGAGCAAAAAGAGGGAGCTGATCTGCGCTAGCGGGACCCAGGCTCCACCACCGCCACCTCGAACCCCAACCTTTTCTTCCTCCGTTACGCTCTCTTGGATTCTCTCACTCCCTCTCTGACCAGCTCTCCTAAAATACCTCTGTCATCTTCAGAACAGGCAAAGCTTGGCCAAGGCCACCGAGCGCATGCTTCAAGTTGAGATTTAGCTGCAGGAGGAAGGAGGGGTTTGGTTGCACTTCTGTAATTGACCTTTTTTTGCCAAGAGGGATCTTAGAGAGCAAAGAGTGGAACATGGGCAGAGGAGAACAGCCTGGGGCGCTTTGTTAAGCTCACCTGTCCAGGTTGAGTTTGTGCGCCAACATCCTCCAGTCGTTTCCCCGAGTCTGAGGAGCGTCCAGGCTGCTGCACAGCTTCTGCCGGATGGACAGTGGGATGCGGAAAGCATTGGGCCCCACCAAGGTGGTGATGTTGCTGGCCGGGTCCAGCAGGGAGGTGTCAATGCATTGAGAGTCCTGTAGGGGGTGACAGAGAGCAGCAACGGTCAGTCTGTAAAACTGTTTTAAACTGAATGTGTTTTAAAAAATGACATGACGTTAATACTGCTGATAATATTACTAATCATTTTATTTATTTACTGATTGTTTTATTATTAATATATAAAGCATTTAGACCTCATCACACTATGGTAATTTTTGTCCACCTAGTTTTATGTATCAGTTGCTGTAAGTAGTCCCCAAAAATCTGTCTGCTTTTAGTCAGCTAGAAACACTGTTACTGTTGTAAAAGAACTGTATCTTCACCTTGGACCAGTTACGAACTTAATTTAGGCCTAACCTAAACATGATACAACTCAACAGGCTGGTTTTCCAGACAGGGATTAAGTCTTGTCCTAGACTAGAATTTTACTTTCAATAGAGAATCCCCATTCAGAATGCTCTGGAGTGAAAGACTAGGCCTATCTAGGAAATTGACCCAATATGTGCCTACAGGAGACCTACAGGAGACCTACAGGAGACCTACAGGACCCACAGGAGTTCCAACCCAAATGCAAAAACGTCTTTCTGTCTCTTTGTCTGAGGAGAAATACAGCAGATGGTTTGACTGGTTTCTGAAGATCTCTGAGATATAGGGGAGAGCTTTAATAAGGAATGAGGAGACATTACACTGAATATTATTCAGCTGAGACTAAGTTAAGATCAGTCTGAGCAGAAACAGATGAAGCCATCTGTGAGACTTTATTCTGATCAAAGTGAGAAAAGCCAAGGCTTGTTTCTCAGGAATTACAGAGACAGGAGAACATTGCCTCTCACACTGGCCTCAAACTGGACTTAATCATGGAATCCTTGGAGAAATAAAGAGACTTAGAGGAGACTAAGATCTTAGCTTCTTAACTTTTCTTTTCTCAGGGAACATCTGACCCTAGAGGACTGGAGTCTTGCTTAGTTTGCTGATCACTTTGCTTAAACACATGAACTGAACAGGAAAATCCCCAACAGTGGTTGACCTAGTGTCCTCCAGGACCAGACCTGATGACCTGTTACATAAGTCATGAGTTTTAAATCTTCATAAAGTTGAAAAAAAAATGCTGAAAAACGTATAAACTCTGTCAAACAGCACTAAACACACGTGTGTGAATGCTTTGCACATGACATCCCTTTGAGAATACGGAAGTAAACCAGCAGATGTCTAATGTATTTTCATGTTGAGTATATTTACTTCTGACACTGTTTTTTTAAGCCAAATAAAAAGCATGTGTACTGTCTATAGCCCATTTGTAGAAGAATATCTTATGAATTAGTCACTGATCCCAAATGATTCAATTGCTCGCTGAACCAAGAGCGTACTCTGTTTTCCGATATGCTGCTGCGGTGGACAGTTAGGCAGAGCTGTCTTTTGGTAGGTGGCTAAAAAAAAAAAAGAAAAGAAAAAGCTTGAGCAGACTGTGCAGGGCCCGCTGGGAGCCGGGGAGGGAAAGTAAACACTGCTCTGAAATCTGTGAGCTACCTTCTCTCAGGACTTCATGACAATTAGCGCCTGGTGGCTCATTTCGGGTTCTCCAGGGAGCGTGTCATGATAGCAAGGAGACAAAGAGACAAGAGAGAGAGAGAGAGAGAGGAAGATAGTATGACAGAGAATGAGAGAGAAAGTGCTAGAGAATAGAGGCAGAGAGAGAAAGCAGACGGCTTGCCGTCACGGGCAGTTGGGAGAGGAGAAATGGAGGAGAGAAGGTCAGCGGTGAGAGGCAGCAGAAACATGAAATTTGCTTCATATCGAAGCCCGGAACGGCGTCCCCGCTCCCTCATCACTCTGACACTCTATTCTCTTAGTCAGCTTCCTTTTGTGAGCAGATGTCAGCGGGGGACTGGAGGCTGATTAGCCCTCCCCTGCGTTCTGTGCGGAGTTCTGATAATAAAAAAAGTCTCTGAATTCAGGCTCCCTTAAAGCACAGAGGCTCATCAAAGGCAGCTAAACGCAGCTGGTTAACCCCTGTGACACCACTCAAAGATGCAGAAACTCTCCAGAAGCGAGACGATGCGGTCGGGACGGAGAATACGGAGGAAGTAATGCTGATGTCTCAGACACCGTCATCCCTTGATAGCAGCATTGTGAGCCAATGGCCATTTCTTGCTCCTGGGCTCCCCCTACAGTCGGAATGTGTAATTCACGCTTTGAGACACCCCTAATGTTCACACTGTACACATTTCTGAATGAGTCTGAGAGACACTGAATATGAATGTGAACATGATTTTACATGACTATGACTCGGGTCATGTGGCGCAGTTTGCAGTTCTCACTTTCTTACATAGTGCAGTTAGCAGCACTTCGAGCCTGGAGTAGCTGCGATAGAAACTATATTCTCCCTATTACAGTCAGTGGAGCATCAACAGGATTTTAAGATAAAAATGTCACATAATACTGCTTTAAGAGAAAGTATGCTGCTGAAGGGATGCAAACCTGACATTCAACAGGTGCTAACACCAAGTATCTAGGACCTTTTTAGTACTGGTTCTAATGCAGTTCAAGACCCTTCACAACACTCATGCGCATTTCTGTTTATTTATTTTTTAAGAAAACCAGAAACTGTCCACCAGAATCCACCAGCTGTCCTTGAATTTGCACATTTGCACCATTCACACTACAGGTAATGAGGTCGCCTCAATAAAGATGTAATCTAGGCAATCATTTTGCAACATTCTGCAGTGTTAAATGTGTGGCTTAATGGGCAACACTTTTTTCCAGGGAAATAAACAGTGGATAACTGCGTCAGTGGCACTACACTGCTATATATTTAAGCGCTCGGGATGAAGGTATGACAATTATTTCATTCAGTTAAATTTAAGACTGTTTAAGGTCCCAAGGCTGCCCTGTAACGCTATCTGCATTTAAATGGAAGTAAGCTTTTATAACCTGTGTAAACATATGAGTTTATTTTACCACAAGCTTGCTAACAAATCTATGTCCTTAGGATATTCTTAGACTGTGTTAAAAACACTGCTGCTATAAAGCACTTTTTTTCTGATGTCTGCACAATGTTCAAAGAACGTATTCATGCTATTGTAGTAAATGTTGACAGGATGTAACTTTTTTTAATCAAAATTAGCATGTCAGACATCCCTGTCAGCTGGGAGGCGGTTGTACTTCCTACAGCTTGTAAAGTGGTACCTGGGCAAGCTCGATGCTAACCGAGTTCACAAGATGTGACTTATCTTCGTTCAGTACATTCTCTAAAGCTGAACCTCAGCAGACCAAGCCTCTTTTTTTGCGGCAGGTGAAATTACTGGC